>NC_140472.1:346680-571680 GCF_051167445.1 Perissodus microlepis | reverse complement strand
ACCATCCCAGCCTCCACAGAGGAAGCACAGCCTGGGGACAAGAGAGATAACTCACAGACTGGAGCAGCCAGGGATTGAACCTTCTGATTAGTAGGCCGCTCTGCCTTCTTAGCTACAGCCACTTTTGAGGTCACTGATGTAATTAAAGAAGTCCTTGGTGGCAGGGCCCTCGGTGTGGTTAAGATTACCTCTGATTACCTTAAGTCTCTGGATATTATGGTGCTGTCTTTGCTGACTCACACCTGCAACATTGGCTGCAGATCTGGAGTTGTGCCTCTGAATTAAAAAAGGGTGTGCTGCAGTCACAGCAGGATCACACAGCTCAGCCTCTCTGGACGGTCCGTGCCAGTGTACAGGAGAGGACAGTCAAACCTCAGATTCTGTCCTGGTTGCAACGCTTTGGAACAGATCTTTATCTTCTAGATAAATGTGCGTGGGAGTTTGCCCAACCAGTCTACATGTGTTTTGTGGACTTGGAGAAGGCAAGTTCAGTCAAGGAACCGCACCGCCATGTTGGTGACCTGCTACATGGTATAGAAAAGATTTGGCCTGATCCCTGTATTGGACTACTGTGCCTGGTAAAACACTTAGGGTTAGGCCTTCCACTCACAGGTCTGGGATGGCTGAGTACACGTGCTTGGGTCACAAACTGGCAGTGCACTCAGATGTAGTGGCCTCTTTGGCAACAATAGGTGCTAGGTGTTCAGTTAATGCACACTATGTGCGAGGACTGTACTGAAGCCCAGTATGGGCACAAGCAAGTTGTACCTATGACCACACTGTTAACAGGGAAGTTACACAGCTTAGGTATACTAATCAAACCGAGGCCTGCTTCTGCATGTAGAGTGAACATGCTGAAAGCAGTGTGACAGCTGGAAGGTTGTCAAGCAAAGGCTCACTAAACTACTTTAATCCTCTAGATCCATTGTCTTTACTCCTGACCAGCGTACACTCTTTGGAAAATCAACTGGACTACCCCAGACTTCATCAGACCGCACGGACTGAAACAAGGACCTGGTGTGTGTTTATCTTCAATCAAACATGGCTGTACGGCATCCGTGACACAGACATCCAGCTACAGGTCGAACACCATTTACGTGTATCCAGATTCAGATAAAAAGTCTCATTGCACTTGAATGAGACCTGGCCAGTAGCCCATACAGGAGCACGGCAACACTGGGCAAGACGTGTAAGAGCACACTGTGGAACATGTCCAGGGAAGCAGCCACCTACCACCGGCACAGCTGCCTGGAGGAATGTGACAGGGAAGAATAAGGAAGTCCATCAGAGACATAACTGTAGTCTATCTGAGGTCCGTACCCTCCACAGAGCAAAGTGTGCTGTCTTCCAGTAAGGACACAAAGGGTCTGTGAGATCTCACTCTCCCACTTTCCCAGTGACGTAAAAGTCAACGGTGAATTTCCTTAATGACTCTCCAAGAGAGACCAAACAGCCACTTCACAAGCGCATGGCACAACACAGAAGAGCCACCTCCAGAGGACAAGACTCAGCTGTCCATCTGCATCTTAAGGTCAAAGGTCACTCTTTCGAGGATGCCAATGTTCACATTTTGGACAGAGAGGACAGATGGTTTGAAAGAGGAGTGAAAGAAGCATCTATGTCCACTGTGAGCGACCATCTTTGAACAGAGGCGGGGGTTTACGACACCAACTCTCTGCCATCTATAATCCAGTTTTGAGATCCCTTCCCAGACGCCTTAACGCCCACTCACATCCTGGGCCATCTGACCTCAGGAATTCGCATGATAAGGTGGGGCCAGGTTTCACAATGAACACACCCGAAACTCTGGCTGATTGGGACCCACACCCAGTTTCACACCTTGGCTCAGGCGATTAGAGGATCATCAGGGGGTCCTTTTGTCCCTCTGTGGGGGAAACTCCCACTAGGTTTATATCTGGGACTCTCCACCATTTGACCTTAGAACTGAAGAAGCTTCTCGGATGAGAGGTGAAACGTCTTCAAGTAACTTAAAGAAGTCCAGACGCTTTTCTTTCCAAGCTCCTTTGACTACGATGACCTGGATGACTGAGAACCTTCACAGACTTAATGACTATCCCCCTGACTTCCATTTTGATGAAGTCCTGGTCATGGGACGTACTACTACTAATGACACCTTCTGCTACACTTGCACTCCACCTTATCAAACTTGTCAAATAAGGACACATGCATCAGATTCCCTTGAATCACTTCCAGTTCAGCATTTAATACAATCATCCCCCAACAGCGAATGAGTCTTGATGTGAGGCTTCAACATCCCAATGAGTCATTGGATTCTAGACATCCTCACAGAGGCCTCAGTCAGTGCTCCCTGGCAGCAGAACCTCGGACACGACTATGATAAACACAGGAGCCCTGACAGCCCTCTGTTGTCCGTGCTGCTCATCCATGAAAGCACATCTGAATCCAACCTCCTGGTACAGAGGGCTGAGGACAGAACTGCAGTGGGCCTCATCAGAAACCCAATGAAGCCCTTTACAGAGGGAGGTGATACAGTAACAGTCTGTCTCTTAATGCAGACCACACCAAGGAAACTGTAACAGACTGGCCACCCTCGCCTGCTCATCAGGGGCTCTGAAGAGTCAAAGGCACCAAGTTCTTTAGTGTGCTCCTCTCTGATGGTCTGCCAGCACTAGTTCTGTCGTAAGAAGACGCAGTAGTGCGGCTCTTCTTGTGGAAAACAAACTTCTTGTGGATGCACCGTCTACATCACTGTGTACTTTGGGAGCTGCACAGTGCAGTCCAGGTGAGATCAGCTGAGAGGATTATGGGGGTCCCCCCACCCCTGCCAATGCATCACAGAGCCACTGCTGTTTTGAAGGACCGCCCACTCCACACACAGCGTGTTTGACCCTCTGCCATCAGACCTCGATCTATACAGAGCAGTATTCCATTCAGCTGCAGAGACTGTATAATGAAAATAATATTCACTTGACCTGACTCTATATTTATAGTCTTTCCTGTAAGAAATGACTGATCAAATATGCAGATCCATGTTGTCTGAGGTGAATCGGAGGTAAGGTTAGAAGTCAGCTACTGTAAAGGACAATCATTCATTGATAAACTGATAACTGTCTGATGATGCAGCTTCAGAGTTTCATCACCTGTGGAAGGCTTCACGTCAGGTGTCTCAGTGGACAGTATACAAAGTTAGCACAAAGAACAAATAGTTTGACTGTGTAGATACGTGGAATAAAAAAACATTTCTCTGAGTCAGAAATCATTAATGCATTGCAGTCCCGGCTCACTGGCTCCTTAAAGTAAGGACTAAGGTGCACCTGTTTAAATTTTAATATGACCTATCTGTTCTGGACATCAGCCAGCTGGAGTAAAGTAGAATATGATATTTCCACACATTTTCAGTCAATAATCTGGGTTAGGAGTTAGGGTTTTTTATTTTTGAAATGTATTACAGCAAGATTTTTTAATGTCCAACATCTATACTGATACCACAAAATGTAGTATCTGATAATACAGTTACAATCTGATACTGTTACTGTTTCATTTATTGGCAACATTCTTCAAACGTCGTCTCTGTTTCTTTGTGTGAGCAGAGTTGGGAAAAAATATTGCAACAACATTATATCGCTGTCACTGGCAACATGTTGCTGTCACTGTCACAAAATATCATCAGTATTGTTTAGTGTGCATTGAATACATTCAGGCACTCTGAGTGTTTGACCTGCTAGCATTTTGGTAAGTTTTAGTGGGGGAACCATACAAACAGGGGGAACCTGTTTACCCCACAACATTCAAGTTTATGAACTAATTACTTTTGTAGTAAAACGGGCGTATTATTATTATTCAGGACAGAGGCTCAGACCAGTGTGACGTATCGTTGGTTGACTGATTAATACTATCCTGGGATACCAGTAAAAGCACGGATATCTCTCATGCTGCGGGCCTGGAGATCAATGACGGGTCACAGAGCTGGGTCGCATTCTCAGTTAGAGACTTGATCGAGTCCCGTAGCGAGGCGTTGTCAGCAGCGAGTGTTTCCACCTGCTGCTGGCTGAATTCCAGGGATTCCCTCAGGGATTGAAATTCCTGGTGAAATTAAAAGTTACAAACATAATGTGATGCATTCGAAATGACACTCTTGTGTGTCCCAGCTTATGACACATGTTTGCTACAGGTCGCTCTGTCATGGTCCTGGGTCATTGATCAAGCAATTTGAATTTCTGGTCTCTTCTATTAAGTCTGCTTCTTTTGTAATATCAGTAACCTGCTAATGTTCTTTGTCTGTTCGTAGCCTTTTTGTATTACCATTTGTCTTCTTTTGTAAACCCTTTCTGTCTTCGTAGTTGTGTCCCGTTGTCAGTTTGGTCCCTCTGTGTTTCATCCTTTGTCTCCCCGTCAGTCACGTCTCCGTGTCCATTTATCTCCAGTCCCTGAGTGAAGTTCACATCTCTCAGGTCTCAGTGTGTGTGTTACTTCCTGTTTTATTTTGGACCGTCCCTCGTCTTGTTTGTGCTGTGCAGCTTCTGTCCTAATACTGTCTGCGTCTCCCTCTGTTCGTTGTTGCCTCCGTCTGTCTGTGTGACATGTATTTTGCTCCTGCTCTGTATTTTTATTGTTCTGTTTGCTCCACCTGTTGCCAGCTTATAGTTTCGACTTTACTTCTAATACTTTTTGTCTTGTAGCAGGTCCAGTGATTTCCACTGATATACTGACCATGGGACCAGCTTACTTTCTGTATATTTTAAGTGAAACATGGAAGTGTACAGCAAAATGTTCTGAAATATTTTCAAATAAGTGCAAACTAAATGTTAATGTTACAGTAATGTTCTGCCTTGTCTCTGCTCGTCTTTTCATAGTTTGACATGCCATTTTTATGTCTTGCTCTCTGACACAAAACAAATTTAAAAACACGTAAATCCCAGTCAGATGGCTTCTTGTGGCACTGGTGTCTGCCCTGATCACTGGCTTTGTGTTCCCTTGGTTTCTGAGATCCTATCTGTGTGATGACTAGAGTCTCTCTAAAGCCCTGCAGATCCACATAAACAGTGAACTGCTGATGAAGATGGCCTAACTCTTATTTTATTAGCATGCAGACCTCATCGATGATTAATAAAAACATTAAAAAGAAGGCAAGTTATTCCTATAGTGCAAATTTCAGCAACCATTATGTTAAGGCACTTTCTATTGCATGTCAAAAACCTTACAGTATTAAAGAGAAAACCCACATATCAGATCATCGCCACTAACAAGCAAAACGCTCCCTTTAACCAGGAAGGAATGTGTTTAAAGGGTCAAACCAGTAGTTGTTGCTAAAAGTAGAATGGGAGGCAGAGCCTTCAGTTTTCAGGCCCCTCTTCTGTGGAACCAGCTTCTAGTTTGGATTCAGGAGACAGAAACTATCTCTACTTTCAAGATTAGGCTTCAAACTTTCCTTTTTGCTAAAGCATATAGTTAGGGCTGGACCAGGTGACCCTGGATCCTCCCTTAGTTATGCTGGTTCTGCCAGAGCGTCCTTCCTGTTGAAAGGAAGCTTTTCTTTCCCACAGTCCTCGTTCACAGGAGGTCGTGTGACTGTTAGGAGTTCTTCCTAATGTTGTAGAGTCTTGATTTTACAATGTAAAGGGACCTGAGGCGACTGTTGTTGTGAATTGTTGCTATATAAATTGACCTGAATTGAATGCAGCTGAAGACGTCCTACATATTTGTGTACTTGCTGGTGGTGTATTCCAGTCTCTGTGGTATAATGTTGTGATCGCTGGTAAGGAACGCTGCACTGAAGTCTAACAGGACAAGCACAGGAATGAGTCCACTGTTAGAGGATCAGTTTTAGAGCAAATGACAACAAGTGAACAGTAAGTTACAACTACCTCTAAAATCATAAATACAGATCAGTTACATGAGACATCGGTTATTATTCCATCCATCGTGTTACTGGAAATGCCCAAAGACACTTTGTGCATATCTGCTGGATTCAGATGTGTTGAGAAAGTTTGATTCCCTCTGGCTGAGCAGGGTGCGCCAAAACAGTTTGGTTCTTAACCAGCGTACTTCTGTGTGATACACAGAACATGAACTTTCCAGTGAGCCCAACCTGAGATTTTAGATTCAATATTTTTAGATATTTTCGATTCAAATATCAAATAGTATTCTATTTCTTTAAAAAGGCCTCTTCTACTGACTTTCATGTGTTTTTTTTAGTTTTGCACATTGGAGTTAGAGGCAATACTTGAATATGAATATCTAAAAAAAATTTAAAATTAAAAACTGAACATTTCATTTCTCTTTCTTACTATCACATTAAATCAGGATGAGTAATTTAGGACAGGTACTTTACATTGTTAGTCTTAGTATTGGTTTGTTAAAATATAAAATCCTGTGAAGTGAATATTTATGTACACTCAAAATAATAAAAAAAACTGTTTAACATGAAGAAAATGTCACATTCACTCTACGTTTGAGCTGTGGATTCCAGCAGATTTTAATGTGTGAAAAAGGTGGTCGGTACCTGGGTTGATAGAATATTTTATATATTAAGCATTTAATATATCTTTCACAGAATTTATATACATACATATATATATATATATATATATATATATATATATATATATATATATATATATATATATATATATACATCTCTTCTAACTTTGCAGCATTAAGTGTTTGTGGAAATCAGAGACCATGTAGTCAAAGTGTTGATTTGACAAAGAATTAAATAAATATTGACCAAATTATTTTCTTAGTTATGATTAGAGTACCATCTGCATACTCCAGATTAGACTATCTACTGTTTTTTTTTTAATTTGTAGTACAACTTGTGGTATTTACACAACCCAGCATGAAATTTGAATGAAAACACCATGTTTGTAACTTTTATAACTAAGAATTCGATGTTAAAATGAAATATATATTTTCTTTTGCACCATTCACACACTGTCACTTTGTGTCTTTTGCGATGTGAAGTTTTGTATTTAGTGTGCACTCCAATATTGGGCAGCTTGATTTTGTTTTTTCATAACTAGTCAGTGTTTAGACATTGTTAATGCATTTGCCCCAAACTACCGGTCCTGGAACAAAAGGCAAGTGAAGAATTCTGTATTTTATCTTTAATAGTTTTTGAGACTTTGATGTTCAGAGCTGCATTTGCAGACCATTTTCCAAAAAAAGCATATACCTTGAAATGTATTTGAGATATGATGCTAACATTTCACAGCAATTTATTCAGACTCCGGACCATAAAACATTTGGGCAAACTGACGAGGCTTCAGCTGAATAAATGTTATAAAATTTTGATGATTTTAGATGGAAGGACTCAGTTCTCCAAAATGACAAATATGCACATATTTAAAAAAATAATAATTCTGAGTTGTGTTAATGCCAGAATTTTATGCAATTTGAATAATAAGTGACAGCGTTATGTTGAAAACACATATTAAATATACAGATGTAGGTTTCTGTCATTAAAGAAATCGTGGCATCAGCTCCTTAAAGCCTTTGACCAGTCGTTCTGTCAGACTTCCTATTTCTTCTAACCTTGGTGCCTCTGAGGGCTCAGGCGCCACATTTCTGGGAGGGTTAGTTCCCTTGCTCATTTCCCATGCCAATTCAATGTGGTCTCATCCAGAGGCCAGCAATTATTTCCCTCAGCCTGCCCAAGGTACACTGCTGCTTTTGTTCCTCGTCAGCTCTGAATACGCTCCCTGAGCCAGACAAACCTGTAGAGTACGTTATCACAAGTCTTTGTGCTGGTGCTTAGCTTCCCTTCTATCTGCTCTATCTCTACCCACTGCAAACATAACAGCTCTTAAAAAAACCCACTTTATTATATGTAAAACTCTTACCATCTGCCATTTGTGGTCAAATTGAAATATGACTCTGGTTTTTGAGGCAAAGCTTTTCTTTAGTCTGAACAAAGCTAATGACTCAGAAAATGTGCTGAATAATTACTGTGCATGTAAGGTATAGACTGAGCGTTTCTATTATGTCTTGGACGGTCAGAGTTTGACGAGAACATGCCTGGTGTTCATGTGAATTACAGTCTGGCACAACCAAAGATGGGAGGTGAGAAAGACATCACAGGAACGTATGGGTGTTTAACCATGATAACTGTCTTTTACACATGCTGCTGAAGACTCCCAAACTCAGCAAGGTGATGTTTCCAAATCACCATCAAGCCAAAGCAATAACCATATAAACAGTCACTCTACTCGGATGACACAGAGCATGGAAGCTGCTGTGGTTGGCAGCTGCTACCAACATTATTCTTAATTTGATTTTGGGAATTATTGCTACATTTGAGTTAAAAATGCTCGATCAGTAATGCAGAGTAAAACGCAAAATGATCAAGAAAACCATCCTGTAACTTGGCTTTTCTGTTCACTGCCATCCCTGTAATAACAGCTTAGACTTTTAATCATATACTGTACGTCCCAGCTATGGAGGACAGAACTGCATTTTAATATGCACGAATTACAACCTGCATTGGAGGTTAATGCTTTTGCAGTACAGTATTTGTATTGTAAAAGCTGGATACTGATGATTCAGGGCACGGGCCTCTTTTCTCTGACAATAGTAAACAATGTTGTGTTGTAAAGTTTGTCTTCTTCTGTTTTTCATTAAACCTCCTGACTTAATCTCAGTGAGATTTTATTGTAAAAAGCATTCGGACAGCCCTGCTGACGCTGTGGAGCACCACTTTACATTTCAGAGCAACCTGCATTTAGAAACAATTAGCTTTCTCTCATTCACAAATTTAGACAGATATGTAATTATTATTAGAAATTAGTGAAATTATTCAAATATTAAATATATCGTTTCTAAATCATAACATTAGCCGTTAGGACAAAATGCTGATTCCTGTTTTTTTTAGATGTTACATTTCTTACAGTGTTTTTGGTTTGTTTGTTTGTTTTTGGGGTTTTGTTCAAAAACAAATCCATACATTTTAATGTCAAACAGAAAACAATGAGTGTCTGTATAATCCAGACAAGTCGATATTGTTTACTATGAGCACCCCGCACCGCAGCCATGCAGTCACACATTCCCATGCACCAAATAATAAACTCAAACACTGTTTAAAACCTGCAGTTTGATCCACACTGAAACATTATAGAACAGCGATGTTCACAAAACCCTGAGACTGTTTTGGATATTTTTCCAAATACTTAAAGCTTAAATTCACGGCACGCACTGTGTGCGTTTGTGGGTTCTGTCACCTTCTTTTTGACTCGGTTATTTAATGGCAAAGGGAATAGTAAGAATAGCTTTAGTGTTTTTAATTTGGACTTTTCTTAAAACAAGTAGAATTTTTTCTGTTGTGGCCACGTTATGGCACCGTGTGCATGGCACCGTGTGCAGTGCCGAGTGTGGCCGTGTCTCTTAAAACGTAATCCAGCTATGTGCACAAATGAAGATACACGCTGCACATTTTAGACGGAAGAAGATTTTAAAGGTCGGGCGTTTTGTTAGGCTGGAGATGTTTAGCGGTGCACTTTGCGCTGCAGCAGGTAGCAGAGTATACGTAACCTGACACAGCATCTGCACTAACATGACACCCAATTAACCACAGTCTATCCATCCAGGCATTTAACCAGAGCTGATGTGTGTCCGCTCACAGAGAAACACGCGTCAGACGTGCAGGTAAACTCCTTATTGTCATTTTGTTTGTTGATTCCGACAAACAAGCGACAGACCAAACGCCTTGGGGTTTTTTTCTTTTTCTTTTTTTACTTCAGTTAAGAAAGTTACACAAAAGGTGGCAAGTTTGTTGACAATAAATAATAAATAATCTTGCTGCACGGGAACAAACAAAACATTTCCTTCCGGAGCTAACAGTATTTTTTTAAGTTATTATTAATTTACACATCTTTGGGGAAGAAAAAAATGTTGGACGGACACTAACTCGCACAAATGTCCCACGAAGCTTGTGGCAAAATAGAGGTATACCTTGTTGCAAATGCTTTAGTACTTGGGTCTTTAAGAAAATCATGTAGTTAATGGAGAACCCCCGCCCACACCCCACACAGTCATTTATTATATGACTATATGACGAGGTGCGTGTGTCGAATTAAAAAAACAAAAACACAGTTTCTATTGAAAGTCGCGTGCGGCATTTCGCGAGTACAGAGAATTTCGAGCTCTCTCCTCGCCGCCGGGTCCCGTTCATCGGTGAAGCCAGCTTCATGCCTTCTCTGTTTGGCAAACGGGCAGCACCGACCGACCGCGAGGACTCGTCGCGTTATCTCCTCTGGACGTTAGAATGTGTGACTGTGGTAAATCCCATGATTGTCTTCACAGTGTCAAAATACAACCAGGGGGTTGCTTGGTGCAGTCGAGAAGGGTGATATGAAAGGGGCTGTGTCTGTCCACGCAGCGTCGGCTCAGGCCTCGATGGGGCTGGAGACCATGCTGTTCGGCGTATCTGGAAGCTGAGACGACATAGACGCTACTTCGCTGCCCGTCGAGTTCGAACCCGGTCCTCCCTCCGAGAAACTCACCTGCAGAGCACATTAAGCGAACCTTTAAAAGCACAGCTGAAACTTTAACACGTGCACACTAAAAGGCCTTGGATTACATCTACTCATGGGCAGGTCAGTGCTGCTGCTCAGGGACGGTGCCGCAGAGCAGTTCAGCCTGTGTGTCAGCAAAGTTTCCAAAGGAAATCCGTCCGTCAACGTCACTGCAACCATCGACGTCATAATAATAATGATGATGATAATAATAATAATAATAATAGATTTGTAGTCTACTGCTTTATAATTGCGCGATAAAAGAAGCGGAACGAGGATGGCATGGTGTTCGCTTTTACGGGTATTTGAAAGTCTGTTAATTTGAGAGTAAACGGAACCAAACGGGAACGGGCTGGAAAACACAAAACGCTTTAATTTTATTTAGAAAGCTGGTTTACATCGTCCGGGTGCGCTGCACGTGTCTTTGCCGTGTGTGGCCGGTGTGGAGAGCAAACACTGCTGGTCTTTCGGGTTACCCACAGCCTCGTGTCTGTGTGCTTAAGCGCATCTGACCATACTCCCTCGAAATTTGACATACTTGAAATAAACGTAGAAAACGTAGCGTCAGTGGTCATAGTGGTTATCTGTCCATGCTAATTCAATATTCTTCAACAGATTAAGAATTATATATATATATATATCTATATATATATATATATATATGTATATATATATATATATATATATATATATATATATATATATATATATATATATATATATATATATATATATATATATATATGTATGTATATATATATATATATATATATATATATATATATAGATATATATATATAGATATATATATAGATATATATATATATATATATAGATAGATAGATAGATAGATAGATAGATAGATAGATAGATAGATAAGGAACCTAGCAGTGCTCGCAAACGACACACACTAATAAAAAAAACCAAAAAGTTGTTCAGAGCAGCTGCTGAATGTCCTCAAAAACTGAAATCACAGCACTTTTGATATCAGCAGTGTGTTAATGTCTGAGCGCGAACCAGGAAATCACGAACCAGTTGTTGGAAAGCAGGCTGGTCGATGTCGCTCTGCAGCGCGAAGTCGCTGAGCACCTTCCAGGGCGGCTGGTAGCTCTGCACCTCCACCGGGTTGGCTTGGATGCCTCCGTCGTGCCGCTCCGGGCTGGCTGCCACCATCGGGGTTCCCGTCATTCCCTGGATGTTCTGCAAGAAACGGAAGCATCCTGCTCAGCACCACGCAGAGTTACTGGGAGAATTACACGCGAGGGGGTGCTGCCGTGTAAACTCACGTGCACGATTGCGCAATCAGCAGAACAATCAATCACATTATGTCTGTATTTCACATAAATATAGACTTGTGTGTGTGTCTGTGCGCGCGCGCGCGCGCGTAAAAACTTTGCGCACGCTTGACCTCAGAGCCCGGGTGAGCTCGTGCACAGTCCTTCTTGCCTGTCACGGAACTTCTGATTTGAACTTGATGAATAAATCTGCTCTGAGGCCTTTCTGGGACTGACACCTTGATTAATGACGGAAGCAGCCTGCCGACCACGGTGCCACATCACGGGCCTCTTTGATACACGGGGTGTCAGTGGATCGTGTGTGATCGGGTGTGTGGGCTCGTGATCGCGTTAAGCACCTACCGTCTTGTCGCTGGACTGCTGCTGTTGTAGCTGCTTCATGAGTTGGCTTCTCTTCTTGTCTTTGCACCGCTTATTCTGGAACCAGACCCGGATCACTCGCGGGCTGAGGCCGGTCATCTCCACCAGCTGCTCCTTCATTAGAGCGTCGGGCCTCGGGTTGGCGTTGTAGCAGGTCCGCAGCGTGTGCAGCTGCTTCTCGTTCAGCACCGTCCGGACCCGGGTGGTCTTCTCGGGCTGTTTATGTACGTGAGGCCGCAGAGCGGGCTGACGGGCAGAGATTGGTTCTGCTGTGGAAAAAAGTGAAAAACATCCGATCAAATGAAACACGTAGACTCCAAACACGGACGCCCTTTAATTCCTCTCCACACACGTATGCTTCTTCCACAATTTTGTGAATTCCGAATCTCTTTCAGCATCTTGTAGAAATGTTTTTGACTTGGTAACATTAAAAAAACGCGCGGCTGTGGTCCCTGAACATCAGAGAACCTCAGAACTGCGCTCACACATCCAGAGAAAAGCTGGCCTTTGGAAAAGACGCTTTTTCGTTATTTAATTAGCTTCCGGTCTCATTCAGTATTCGATTAATATGTGGAAGAACACTCTGACATATCGGAACCAAAGCCATTATTTGTAACAGCAGGAATGGAGCAGGCTGCCCAAAGCCATTAAAACATTGATGGGAATAACCAAAACTATGAGAAGGACCAGCAGCCGTGTTTACTGATCCCCTCCAACATGAATAATTGGACTTTTTCGGACAGAAGCGCACCTCGGGCCTTTCTCTAATCCTCCCACAGTCTGCAGAAAACAAGTTACACCAGCCAAACGCATGAGCAAACAACAGGTCCACTAAAATAAGGCCAACAAACCAAATATGACAGCAGAACAGTTCCACTCTCTATGGCAGGAGGAACACGTTCCCCTCGATGGAAACGCATTAAACACAGATCAAACATGGGCAGTAAATCCCTCTGATATCGCAGCCTGCGTTTGACAAATTTGAAGCACAAGAAACGAAATGTCTTTCGTTTTTAAGGACTACAAAAATAAAAAATACAGGAAACACCAAAGTTAGCGTTGAACACACCGTGTGAGCTGAAGTGCCGGTCTGCAGCAGCAGCAGTCCTACCTGCCATCTGCAGCGGTCTGGCGGGGTGCAGGGGGCTCAGCGGGTCCCCGGGGCCCAGGCTGGCCCGTTCCACAACATCGTGGTCTGCTCGACAGAAGAGCCCGTCTTCCCGCAAAGCAAATTCGTCCCCCGGGATGAGCTGCCGACTGCAGGCCACGCAGCGGAAACACTCAATGTGGTAGACCTTGGAACGGGCCCTCATAACGAAGTCGTTCTTGCTGAAGCCGATGTTGCATTTAGCGCATTTAATCCCGTATAACCTGCGAGGCACACACATGCAGGGCTGGTCATTCACACGGCACACAGCTCGGCCACTACACACTGATAATAATAATAATAATAATAATAATAATAATAATAATAATAATAATAATAATGGTTTAATATTTACTAATTTGTAATAATTACAAAACGCCCGAGATGTCCACATTTTCATTTAAATTATTATTGTTATTATTATTATTATTGCTGCTGCTGTTGTGATTATTATTATTACAAATATAATTAAATAAAACTATCAACTTGTAAATGAGCTTGGTGAAGTTGAACAGGAATTGTGACAGAGTGAGCTGTCTGCTGTCTGCACAGAAACGTCCTGCGGGTTCTCGCTCTGTGTGATTTTTCACACTTTGCTCCGGAGTATCCTGCGACCTTGAGTTGTGGTCTGGATGAATTATATTGTTCCAGAACGTTAAACCACGTCTTATCGCCGCATTACGAAATGCTGGCGCTACTTTCTACATAAGCTGCTGTATCAAGTAACTGTGATTTTGACACGTCAAATGAAATGTGCCCGGTGACAAAGGGACTCCAGGGAGAGTAAACGAGTCCGCATCATCTCAACTTGATCTTGTAAATATCAAAACAACATAATTCCAATTTTCGAGCTGCTCCAGTTCTTCGTCCCGTCCCGTCCCGGCCGTCCTACCTGATGTAGTCCCGTTTACAGTAAGTCTTTCCATCCCTGACGAAGCACGTGCAGGACTCGTCCAGGTACTGGCTGCACTCGGCACACTTGAGACAGGCGGCGTGCCATTCAAGGTCCGGAGAGACCCGCAAGATATACTGGTCGTGGATCTGGTTTCCGCAGCCCACGCACAGAGACACCAACCGCTTCTCTGGAAGGGCAACAACATAAGAACACATGAAACACTCTTTAGCACACCAATTATTATTATTATTATTATTATTATTATTATTATTATTATTATTATTATCATCAAGACTACTATATAGGAGGTAACGCAGCTTTCATATAAATATATATATATATATATATATGCGTGTGTGTGTGCCGAGTTTAATAGGGGAAAGTCATATACTGTGTTTGCGGAGATCACCACGTAACCAAGTCAACTCTTAGTTCTGAAGAATTAAGTTCCAGCATGGATCCAACATCGAACACATGTCTTACTTTTCGGCGGGTCCCCCATGTCTCCCATGTCCACAAAGTAAGGCGACGTTAGGTCCACTGTCACAGCGGGCTGCGGAGCCTGGAAGCCTGGGTAAGTCCTCCGCTGCCGGGCTGCCGGACCAGGAGCTGCACTGTCCGGCTCGGATAGGGAGTGTGTGTACGTGTGTGTTTCCAGTGTGTGTGCAACTCTGACAAGCGACGGGGCTGACGTAGGACATCAGCACGTCATCTGCATGAGCAGCTGATTGGCTCTGCAGACCCTGACCAGCACACGCACACGCACACACACACACACACTGGCACACTTATTGCTGCATATCAATTGTTTCTCAGCTTTGCTTTGCCCTCTTCTGATCTGTTCATTTTCTCTCATTTTATTCTAGTTTGCAGCAAAGCTGCTTATTGTTCATATAGCTAATCGTTACGGTATATTATTTCAGTAAAGGAAAGCCTCACATCACTGTTACCGTCTCTGTGGTGGAACATACAGCAGGCCACAGCGAAAAATCGCCGGGCGCGCACTGTTGAATACGCTCATACAGCCGATAGATTTAAAGCGATTATCAGTGTGCAGTTAGATCCACAATTATATTGCACCTCGTGGGAGATATGTATTTAGAATATGTCTGTCTAACTGTCCGTGGGCTGTCTGTGCTGTTAACACAACTGTGCGTGGGCGTAAACTTTCTTTTCTTTTAAATTCCTCGAAATGGGAAATTCAGAAAACAGCTGTGCGGCCAGTTTATAGAAACACAGAAAGAAATTCGAACTTGCACGTGAGAGTTCTTTACACAGACAAAAGTAACGTAACGAAAACTAACGAAAGATACGAGCAGACGCGTCCAGCTTCGGTGTTCAGCAGAAAGCCCGAAATCTGACAGGCCGGGACCCTCGAAGCCGCCCAGACACACACCAACACGCCCTCTTGTGTTAGTAAGTAACTACTAACGCCGCAAACACAGCGGGAGTGGACACATCACACCTGCAGCAGCCTCCACAACCACGCTAAAATCTGTCGTGGAAATGAATTGTGTCATGCTACCGTTCGACTAATGTAGTGGCGGGCCAATAACATTAAACATTTTATTATTATTATTATTATTATTATTATTATTATTATTATCAAAACAAAAAAAGAAGAAATTCCCAAAATTGAAATGAGATGAATTCTTCTCTTAGCTCTGTGGAGACATCATAAGACAGACTGATGATTGAGACAATCTACAGTTTAGCAAAATGTCCAAATGCAAATACAAGAACAAATAAACACAAACATATGAATTATTATTATATGAAATGACTGTTTTCAGATTTCCCTTCATTGTTCTCCATCACCATCATTAAGCCCAGAATGAGGGAATATTTTCTTGAAGAATTTTATTCCATCTCAAAAGCAGAGATCTAAAAACTTCTGTTAGCATGTGGTGGTGGCATGTTAAGGCCCAGCGCACCTTCCTCAGACACTGTGTGGTTTTTCCATTTATTTCCTGTCTGTGTACACGATGATCCTTATTTGTAACCTTTTAGTGTAAGTACAGGAAGTAACTAAGATTTTATTGTTTCCTGTTGCAATGCTAGTTTGTGTTATTTTCAATACACATGTGATCACTGTCTTCTCATTGTCCACTAAAAACAGAAAGCATTGATACAAAACATTTATTTGTTCAACTGGATTTGCTGATACAATTATATTACGAGTGATTTATCTATGTCAAACTTATCAAAACAAGATTATATAAATCTGCTGATGCTTAACGATATAAACACACTTTTGGACGTGTAAATAGTCCTTCTCTTTAACTTTAAACAGAAAAAGTCTCTTTTAAAATTTCACTTCACCTTCGACTGTCAGGATATTATTTAGGCTGAAATGTGCATCTATGGGTGAGCACGCATGCAAAGAATAGTTGCTGATTTTAGCCCCACAGTCAGTAGAGTAGACTGTGTAATATAATTGTAATATTAGTTGTAAAATCAAATTTTCCATGTGATATATTAGTGATGATGTAAGGAAAAGCAGACTAAAACTGTGTTATTCTTATGTGAATAAGAAAATAGACTGAGGTATTACTTCTCCCTCTCTTTGTCCTGTTGTCCCTCCTCACCCAGCCGGTCGGGGCAGACGGTGCCCCTCTCTGAGCCTAATTCTGTTAAAAGGGAGTTTTTCCTTCCCACTGTCGCCAAAGTGCTTGCTCACAGGGGGTTGTCTGGGTGTTAGGGTCTGTATTACTGTACACCTTACACTGAGGTGATGGTTGTTGTGATTTGCAAATAAAATTGAATTAAATTAAAATGCGGGTGTGAAAAATCCAGCCTCACCAAACTTTCTAAATAAAAACTTGGTTTTCATCACTTTATCTGGATGAACCCTTATATGAAACATCCACAAGTTTGTCTTTGATGATAATATTAAGGCAATAAGAGGCTGGCTTTGGCCTGACTGATTTGTCCTCCTATCTGACAGTTTTCTTCAGCTTCTTTCAGAAACTCTGAATCATATCTGTCAAGTCCTTCACCCTCATCTCAACCCTGACGAGAACATTTCAGCAGACAGTCACGAGTGTGGGCTGTGGATGCTGTCTGTACTGTCCAGTGGCAAGAGGAGATCTACCTCCCCTGGGTGCCCCCTTGTGCCCCACAGACCATATGGCTTGGCCTGGCCCTCTAGATGGTGTGCTGGTCCATGGACCACCTGAGGCAGCAGGAGCTCTTATAATCACTGGAGACAAGGGCCACTTGACACCAGGCTGACAGATGGTGCTGCAGCACTGCTGCCCTGGACTACTGCTGCTGCTGTGTGTGTGTTCAGATTGAGAGGCACAATAAGGGTGATGATGTGTCAGGGGTGGTTAAACATGATGGTGGCAGCCCATCTTCTTTTGTCTCTAGGGCAGCCATAGCCGCGGGCCATGACTGCAGGCAAATTTCATCACATATAAGGAGCAGAGCCTAAACGACAGAGCAGCTCCACGCTGCCGCGCAACATCCAGGAATAGTATCTGTTTCCACTGTTGCAGTTAGTATTTACAGAAAAACAGGAACTACTGTTGGTCAGGCAACTTTGGAGCTCCAAGAAGGAATGTTACACACGTTCCCACTGAAGATGAATGTAAGATGTTATTATTTGTTATGAATGATATTATTTCGATTTTTGTGTGGAAAAAATCCAAATAATATACGACTGTCCTTCAGTTCACTTGCATGCTGTAATCAGAGCTTATAGTTGCTTTTAATGTTAACTTCTCCAATCCTACCACCAGAAGTATAAATGCTGCAATGAATGCAAAATTCAAAATTGCATGTGGTGTCATGTTTAAAGCTGTAGCAACTACAGTACGTCAGTAATACACTGGGCCAAAGTTTAGCCTTCAACATGGAGACAACATGGAGATTCTACAGTATATCGTACAGCACAGGATGACATACAAATACTCGTTTTTTCTTAATATTAAATCACTATAAGGAATCTTTTGCCAGTATTTTTCAGTTAAAACACCCTGTGCCCAGGCTCAACTCACAGCAGGGTAAGCCCTCCTTATTTCTTTTTCTTAGTTATTGTAAAGATGATCTTTTTAGTAGATTTTATTAATTCTTGTTTACATGTATTTAAAATGCTATAGGAATAAAGATAACTATTAATGTTGTTTCCCTTTAATTGCATGTTACCTGCTCCTTCCATGGAAAAAGTATACCTGCTACACCATAAAAAACAACATATAAAATCTACACAATAATTCTGAGGTAACAGTTTGTACTTATTTTAAATGAGTGAAAAATTGCACTCATTTGGACTATTTGGATACATTTTACTACATATTTCTAGTAAATAGTAATAGGAAATACAAGGTTTAAAATACTAAAAGAAATAAGGTCCCTATAATAATTACTCATTGAAACTGATAATTCTAACTCTTCTTTGCAAGTAGACAATAGTTAATCTAATTAATATTTATTTATTGCTGATCTGTTCAGCTAATTAACCTCCATTATTCAAGGAAATGTAGCTTTACACAGCAGACGATGACTATGTCAATGTTTTTAATCCGTAAAATGATCCAAAAACATAAAATGATTGTATTTGCTCTGTAAAGGGTGAAGGTGTATGCAACACTTCCACAGTGGATTTGAAGACTTTCTTTCCCCCTCAAACAGTCTTAATACCATTAATGACTTCCTCCCCTCACCCAGCCGCTCACAGCAGATGGCCGCCCCTCCCTGAGCCCGCTTCTCTTGGAGATTTTTTCCCATTAAAAGATTTTTTTTCCAACTGTTGCCAAAGCGCTCACTCACAGAGGTCATATGATGGTTGGGGTTTTCTCTGTTTTCTTGTAGGGTCTTTACCTTACAGTATAAACCGCCTTCAGAGAACTTTTGTTGTTATTTGCTATATAAATAAAATTGAATTCAGTGTGCTACTTTGAAGAACTGGATCACAAAACAGTTCTGTCATAAACAAAATGACCTTTGGGGTAGGTGAAAGGACAGAAGGCAAGGAGGAGGTGAAGGGAACGGAGGAAAGGAGAGGAGAGGAGATAGAAGGAGAGATAGGAGAGAGATGAGAACTCTGTCTGTCTGTAGAGATGAAACTTTTTTATAATTATTCATTTAACTGTTTCAACTCCATTAGGGTTAGGAAGCACAAATGCTGCATTGAGAGATTAAAAAACAACAGTAAGTCCAGATGTGCAAATTGTTTGAACAGCAAAGTAGAAGTGCAATGATTACTCTCCTAGACTAATCACAAAAATTATTTTCCCCACAAATACACGATATTTAGTTTAGTTCCTGAAGGAGAAAAAAAATCACTTATTTTAAAACCCAGAATCAGAGTTTTTAGACTTTTTTTATATTTATGCCGATGAATTGAATATAAGAATTGTTGACAATGGAGAATCAGTTATTTGATAGATTGTTGCACCTCTACAATAATGAATATCTTTCTCTGGAACTGGAT
This sequence comes from Perissodus microlepis, assembly GCF_051167445.1. Lineage (NCBI taxonomy): Eukaryota > Metazoa > Chordata > Actinopteri > Cichliformes > Cichlidae > Perissodus > Perissodus microlepis. The sequence goes on along the minus strand of NC_140472.1, from coordinate 552,056 downwards.
GACAAAAGAAAACCAAAATACAAGACACAGCATACTCACAGGTCGAGCCGAAGGGTGGATTCAAGGAGTGAACTCAGAAACATGAGTTTGAAGTGACTTTATTTACAGTAAAAGTGCATCTAAACAAATCTGAAAATGAAGGGAAAAGGGTATTAGCATTTTAGAGTGAATGAGAGAAATGAGTGAGACGCACAAAATAATTGTAGCACTTACCTGTCACACTGGTACGAGGAGACAGGGGCTGGCAGCTGCAGCACACATCAGAGGGGCTGCAGAGCTTGGGTGAAGCACATCACCCGAGGTGGTGAGCGGTGAAGAACAGGCGCTGGAGATCACACACAGACAGGTTAAAAAGAGGCTCAGAATAAAGACAGTAGCTAATTGAGGAAACCAGGTGTTACCACAGAGATAGTAGTACAATCTGCCAGAGAATGGGCGCGCCAACTGCAGCTTTAGAAACACCAACCTGATGAAGGCAATCCTGGGAGAGGGCCTCAGCTCTACCAGGGACACACTGGCTCACAGAGGAAAACACAGAACAGCAACAACCGGCCCAGTGCTGATTTCCTCAATGGGAAATGGTCCCAAGTAGCGTGGGGCCAGTTTCTTTGACATGCACTAGAGAGGAATGTCCGCAGAGGATAACCAAACCTTCTCACGTACCGCATACTGTGGAGCTGGAGACCTCCTCTGGTCAGCAACCCAGTGGTTTATTCCACTGCACGCAGGAAGGCAGCCTTTGTCTCCAGATTCTTTGGCAGGAGATGTTGCACCGACAGCACAGCTACCTCTGTCTCCTGCAGGGAGAGAAGTGGGGGCTGGTACCCTTAAGAGGCCTTCAAAAGGGGACAATCCTTTTGAGGAGGTGAGAGTGTTATGTGCATATTCTATTTACACCAAGAAGCAGGGTTAGAAGAGATGACGCTGCCCCCAGCTCTTGATTTGTCTGTTCAGTTTGACCATTAGATTGAGGATGATAACCAGATAACCATGGAAAGCCTTAAAAAGCTTTTTGTACTGCAGCCCACGAGCTGCAGGCATTGATACAAAACGATATCAAAGGGTAAACCATGCCAAGCCAGTGATGAGGTCCACTGTGATGTGTGACCCTGGCTGAATAGGGATTGCTACTCAGAGTCCTGAAGGTGGCTGATGATGGCTCTTGTCGTGCGCACAGGTGTCACAGGGTGGTACATATTCGCTGGTGTCTTTTTCTAGAGAGGGCCACCAAATGGTGCGCTTGAGTAATGAGATGGTGCAGCTTACACGGGATGGCAGGCGAAACGTGAGGCATGGGTATATTGCAGGACCTGGGAGCAAACAGATGAGGGAACAAACAGTGGGTTGGGCAGCCCAAGTCAAGGGTGATTAGGCAGAGAGATTCTTCAAACAATAAATGGTTGTTCAGCCTCTTCCAGCCAGTGTTGGTGTTCCTCTAAGGCTGAAGCATCCATCTCCACAACGAATTGTTTTTTAACATCTGGGTGGACCATGACCGGTGCTGAACTGAACCTGGTTTTGAGCTCCTTAAAGGCTTGAACTGCTTCCATGGACCACAAAAACTCCCTGGAAGGTGAGGCGAGTTTAGTTAGAGGTGCAGCAATGCGACTGTAGCCTTTGATGAAATGGCAATAGAAGTTAGCAAAACCAAGAAATCTCTGTAATTGCTTGGAGAAAGTAGGCCACTCCACAACTGCCCTTTTTCTGGCTCTGTCTTCATAAATCCACTTTCAATTGAATAGCGCAGAAATGTCATGAAGTGGTGTGAAACTTACACTTCTCTGCTTTCACAAACAATTTGTTTTCCAGTAGATGCTAGAGCACCAGGCGCACATGATTAGTATGTTCAGCTCGGGTCTTCGAGAAAATTAGAACATCTACACAGACAAAAACAAACAGATTCAAAGAGTCTCTTAAAGCATCATTAACAAGTGTCTGGAAAATGGCGGGTGCATCTGTCAGCCCGAGGGGCATCAACAGGTACTCATAGTGACCTATGGGAGTGTTGAACACGGCCTTCCACTCAGCGCCTTGTCTCATTCTTAATAGATGATAGGCATTTTGCAGATCTAATCTAGTGAAAAGGCTCAAAAGCAGAGAACATTAGCAGAACCCCCGTAGTCAATGCATGATTCAGCATGATTTTTTTTCTACAAAAAATAAGCCAGTGCATACTGGAGAAGATGATAGTCTTATTATCCCCACTTCTAAGTGTTTGTTGAGGGGAGTGATGCCCCGGGGAGGAGATCAACGGCGCAGTTTCATTGGGATGGCGAGGTGGAAGTGACAGTGCTTGATGCTTACTGAAAACCTCATTGAGGACATGGACCAAGGGGACAAGAGAGAGACATGGAGGTTGAGGTGATGGAGCTGGGGTCGCACCAGGAGCTGAAAGCAATGCAAAGCTGCCCCTGCCCGTGTTCATCATGCTCCCTAACGAGCGAAGGCAGAGTCTGCAGGCTCCATAATTTAGCCAGATTGTTCAGTCAGGTCGAGCCAAAGGGTCGACTCGAGGCACGGACTCACAAACACAAGTTTGAAGTGAATGCAGACTTTATTTGCAGTGGTCGTGTATTAAAACAGACAGAAATGACACAGACTTCTCTGGGAAAACCTGAAAGGGAAAAGGGTATTCGTTTTTAGAGAGATTGTGGGAATGAATGAGACGCACAAAAGAATTGTAGCACTTACTTGTCACACTGGTACTGGTACACCCCTTATCATCAATAAAGACAAAGAAAGACATGAGCAGTGAGCAAAAGCCAGCTCCTGACTAACCATTAGCTTTGTTTCACCCCACAGGGAGCTGTGCCTCACTCTGTTTCCCTTGAATAAAATGGTGGAAATACAGCTGAGTAGTACTTCTCAGTGCCTGCGTGATGACGACCTGGACCATCTGGGTTCTCACCAGTGTGAACCTTACACAGCTTTGAGCTAGCAGCAACTACTGAGCTCCTACCATATTAAGGAAGCTTAAAAAGCTTAAAAAATCGGCACCGGCTCTGGGACAGTGGCTGATTGACACAGAAAGGCCAGATACTGAGCCTCGCTATATCGATCGGTCATGATACTGGATTTTACGGTTTTGTTTTGTTGTTTCTTGAACACAGCCTGCTGGTCCCTTCTTGCTGCACAGACCCAGTGTTCACAATCTTAACAAGCTGGCTCTGATAGTGATAGCTCTATTTCCATCATGTAGTAAGAATGAAACCTTGGGGGGTATCCAGGTGTCTCCTCCAAGGAAACTGTTGTGATATGACTGAACTCTTCTTTAGTCGGCCCCCAAGTTGCAACCAGCTAGCACGCAGCCTGCCACAGCGCCTGTTCCCACACCTCGCGTGGGAGCCGCTGGGGCTCGGCAGGGCCCGGTGCCTGTTCCTGCACACCGGAAGAAGGCGGCGGAGCCGGCACGCGAGGATAAGTCGGAGGTGCCCGTGCTAGGGGAGTCCGCGCCACCGAAGCCCGAGGTTGGCGGGGTGAGCAGAGCGGCCTCACCTCCACCAGAGGCCGGTGCCTGCCGGACATCTGCCCAGCCACCTGCGAGCCGGGGCGCACGACCGTGCCGACCGCGCCACGTCCACCTGCCACGCGGCAAAACCTCCGGACCAGCTTCGCTGACACTGCTGGGTTCGCGGGCGGCCACCTGAACTCACAACTCCCCATCGCTTGGCCAGGGCCCGGGGGCGCCGACGGTCGGGGCTGATCCCCTCTCCCGCTCGCGGTGGGGGGAGTAGGTTCGGCCGGATGGTTCCCCGGCCTCAGTCGGGCGATGGGGGTGTGTGGCGGGGCGTGGCCTGCGGTGTTGTGCAGAGGAGGCGGACGCACCTGCACGGCATCCGCAATCACGCCCTGCTGAATTAAATATTGTACTGGGTCCTGTGGTTGGCGCTGTTGTTGTGATAATGTTGAGCGGGCAGCGGGAGAGCTGCAGCTCTGTGAGTAGTGTGGACAGCAACCGTCAAAGCATTAATAAAAAATATCAAAATGCCACTGGGTCTGCCGTGTATGTTTACAAGGACAATGGGAGGAACTTTCCAAGATACACATCAGTGGACAGAGTTCTTGATGGTAAGGAAAAAACCTTACCTGAGCATCCCTGAATAGTGCAGGCCACCTTTCTTGGAGAACCCTGACCAATAGGCTGTAGGTCTCCAAGTTCACTCTTTAGCTTGAGAACATTTTGAACAGTTTGTCTGCAGTTTTCTCTGTGTTTGTTCACTTCCTAGTTCAAGCCTCTCCGAGGCTTATTCTTGTCCTTGTTTTCCCCATGACCATGTGAAGGAAGATAATTTACATTTGGCTTTTTTACATTTTGGCTGGGCATACATCAACATCAGCAAGAGCAATCAGGATGGAGACAGGACAGGACTAACTTTGAGCGAGATAACCATGCCATAATCTCTTATGTTTCAATTAGTTCAATCTCTTTAATGGGTGAAGTTGCAGACTTTACAAAGTTAGTTCATTTGCACTGAGGTAACAATGGTATTATGGGGTCCATGTACATGTATTTCCCTTTCTTTTGAAAACATCCACTTCTAGTGTTGCAGGCAATTTCCACCACTGGTTGGTAGTGCAAGGCAGTATGTCTTAGAAAACAGAAGCCGCTTCACCCCTGATCAGCTGTGCACAGTGTTAGACCTCTGCTTTACCACCCCAGGGTTTCTACAGACGTACTCATGGCTGTGCCATGGGCTCCCCGGTGTCACCTACTGTAGCCAACCTTTACACCGAGGAAGTGGAAAGGAAGGCTCTTGGCTCTGTTAAAGGAAGAGTACCCAGCCACTGGTACAGATATGTAGACGACACCTGGGTCAAAATCAAAGCCCAAGAAGTGGAATCCTTCACTGCGCACATTAAGTCAGTGGATAAAAACATCAAGTTCACCAGAGAAGACACAAAGGACGACTGTTTGCCTTTCCTGGACTGTGCCGTGTGCATTGAGGAGAATGGAAATCTCAACATCGAAGTTTACCGGAAGCCCACACACACGGACCAGTACCTCCTCTCTGACTCCCATCACCCTCTGGAACACAAACTTGGAGTAATTAGGACCCTACACCACCGGGCAGAACATTGTCCCTCTAAGCCTGAAGGGAAAAAGAAGGAACACACACATGTAAAGGAAGCACTCAAAACATGCGGTTATCCTAATTGGGTGTTAATAAAGTCAGCAAAGAGGCACAGAAAAGAAGATCAGACACCAACAAGGGGGAATCAGAAGGACAAACAGAACAACACTGTCATCTCTTATGTAGCCGGTTTATCAGAGAAACTTTGAGAGTCTTCTCCAAGCACGACATCCCAGTTTACTTCAGACCCAGCAACACACTCAGACACAAACTGGTTCATCCCAAACACAAACTTAACAATGCAGTGTAGCTGTGCAGTGCTGCAAGGAATGCCCAGACCTCTACATAGGAGAAACCAAACAGCCACTTCATAAACGCATGGCACAACATAGAAGAGCCACCTCCACAGGACATAACTCGGCTGTCCACCTGCATCTAAAGGTCACAGGTCACTCTTTGAGCATGTCAATGTTGACATGTTGGACAGAGAAGACAGAGGGTTTGAAAGAGGAGTAAGAGAAGCCATTTATGTCCACTGTGAGCGACCGTCTTTGAACAGAGGGCGGGGCTTATGACACCAACTGTCTGCCATCTATAATCCAGACACCTTAACACCCACTCACACCCTGGGATATCTGATCTCAGTAAGTCACATCATAGGGTGGGGTTAGGTCTTACAGTGGGTCCACCTGAAACCTTGGCTGATTGTGACTCATGCCTTGGCTCGTGTGATTAGGCAGAGGATCAATACTAGGTCCATGACGGGGACACTCCCAGTAGGGCTTACAAATCTGAGACTCTCCACTAATTGAGCTTACAACTGAAGAAGCTTCTTGGATGAAACATCTTCACAAAAGTCAAAGAGGTCCAGACTCTTTTCTTTCCACCTCACCCTCATGGATGAGTGAGCCCCCCATCCCCATCCCCATACTCTGCTTCCTCTAAGGATATTGCAACTGTGAAATTAATTAGACCCTTAAGTATTCCTTCCTTTGCCCGACTACGTCCTCATTTGAAGTCAGCAGCACTCCCCACTCTGCACAATGTGAGCAAAGCTTCTTCCTCCTAATTCACCTGACATTTTGGCAGAATCTCATCAAGGCCAAGCAAAAACTCTGTCATGGTCCTCCTGTCCTCCCTGGCTTCCACTAAGGTTTGTTTTCTCTCTCTCCCTCTTACTATCTGTCATTGTTTGCTTTTGTCTGTAGCTCGCTTTCTCGTCTCTGAACTCTAACATTGTTTCTCCTTCCCATGTACAGACCTTCCCTGGATTTCCCTCCTGGACTCTGGTGAGCCTGCCTGACTGTGAGTGCTTCTGAAGGAAGAGTGTTGGATATCAGATGTCTGTTTCTCCATCCCTGGATCCCTGGAGCCCTATTCACACTGACTGTGATTCTCAAGTCCTGCATTTGAGTCCAGTTCAGTGTACATGACAAAGTCTTATTTCATAATTTCACTGAAATCCTCCCGTACCTGATTTCTTGCTTTAGCTCCTGCCATAACCACACTCAAGCCTTCTGGTACCTGCCAGTTCCCCCCGAGTCACAGCAGTGTTTCTTCAGCTTGACAGCATCCTTCGACCACCAGCTAGTTCTGGTCACAAGCTGGCAGATACTCACTCTGTGTTTGTGAGTCCCCTGAGAAAGAATGTTTACTTACCTAAGTCTGCTGTGTTCAGAGGCTACACGGAGACAAACTGCTGAGGAAATACAGCTGGATTCAGAGGAGTCAGATTTGTGGAGTGGATTACCTGTCTGCCCCAATAGCACTGATGTGTTGTTCACGAATGAGCCTGCTCTTTGTGGTGAATAAAAGTTGACCCCCATTGGGCAGAGCCACATGCAAAGACTCCATGTAGTCAGGTGTGGCAGTCACGTACAAAGACAGGCTAGGATCATATTATTATGTGAGAAAACCAAGAGATTCAGAAGGCAGTAAGTGTAGTGGTACAAGCCACTGGCTCTCTCTACAGAGAGAAAGGGGGCCAGGTTTAAATGCAAGAAAAAAGTGAAGAAATAAGAGAAAATGGAAAGTAGCAGCAACAAGCTGCATTTCAGCGATCCAGGTGACAGCAAAGCTGAGTGCAGAATTTGTAAAATGAAGAACTGCCTTATTTTCAGTCATTTTCCATGGTGGAGGGCAAAAGACTGTTTTGTCCAGGCCTCAAAGCCATTTATTTTCTCCCTATTAAACGCATGAAAATAAATATCGTACAAAAACACTGAATAAAATCTAGTTTCCAACACATAAAGAATTCATTATTGCTAAATTAGGCTAAAATAGAAAGCTCCAAATGAAGAACCATTTCAGAGCTGTAAAAGCCAACTCTGAGCCAAAGGAGCCAAATCACTGAAAGCAGACGGACCTCCCATCAACAACACACCGGAGCTCCTGTCTACAAAAAGACTTTCTGCCTGTAATAAACAGCCTATAACTTCTGTATCCAGAATTCCCAACCTGCATGACAAGTTGTCTCAGTGTTCCCGTCCTAACTGTCCTGTTAGCTTTATTAACACTGAAGCAGCTGAAACTGAGTAACAGCCCCTCTGCTACTTAACTAACCAGATCAACATGTTTAAATATTGTAGTCTTTACAATATAAAGCACCTCCAGACAACTGTTGTCGTGATTTTGGCACTATATAAATAAAATTGAATGTAATTGAATCATACTCTGATTAAAAACTGTTACTTCTTTTGAGCAGTGTGTTTATTTCTAAGATGCTCTCTAGATTTTTAGTACTACTGTATCTGTATATAGACATTTCGTTATAATTCTTGCATGCATGCACTACTGCAGTACTGACAAAGTCTTCTACTGACAAAGACCCCATAAAATGATACTGTGCCAATAAATAACTGGGCTCTCAAAGTGTATGCTTGTGTTTCCAGGAGATTCCATAAATAAACTGGGAGAGCTTTCCTGTGGAACGAGCTCCCAGTTTGGATTTAGAAGGGAGATGCTCTTTTTACTTTCAGGCTTTAAACTTTCGTTTTTCATAAAGCCTATAGTTAGAGCTTAAACAGGTGATCCTCCTATAGACACACACCAGTGTTTCTGTGGTGCTACTACATTTAATGCTAACTTGTTGTCAGTGATTTTTCCTGTTCACGGCCTGCTTTCCCTGCTTTTCTTCTGTCTTCTGTCCCCGCGTCCTTTAACCAATCATGATAGAGGACCTTCCCCGTGTGAGGTCCTGTCAGGGGTCTCTCCCTGTTGTAAGAGAGTCGTGGATTCTCTGGTTGTTGTAACTCTCTCGACTATTGCAGCATATTTATGCTACAGTGTAAAACAACAACAACAGTGAAGCAAATGTTGCTATTTGAATTAAACTAGAGGAGACAGATGACATTTAACAGCAATGAAAGGTATTTTTAGAAAATGTGGCCCCTCCCTCCACACTGACCAATAGTCTTCTGATTAGTAGATGACTTGCTCCACCTCTTGAGCTAAAGCCACCCTGACCACGGCATACTGGGATACTTAGTTACTGGGTGATCAGAGGACATCTGGGCTTCTTAATAATGGAAGCAACCATGCTCGTGAGCACTTTGAGTTCCTCAAGATGTATCAGTCCATCCCAGAACATGGATATAATGCCCTACATTCCACTCTGAGACCCTGTATAGACATTTTGAGCCATTCTGAAAAATGTTCAGTGAATTAAGTTAGGTACAGGTGGGCTCCAACACATAAAAGCATCAGCTACCACTCTTTGATTTTAATGTACCAGGGCTTGTTTTCAACTGCCATATAAATAGTTTTTAATTTAAATATTTCATGTTTTGATCAAAGATATTCCATGCTCCGTCTTTGGTGCCACTCTGCCCTTCTTTCCTCTTTCTCACCCTCCTCACTCTTCCCTCCATCTTCTGGTGTTCCTGTGAGAATACCAGAACAAACACTGTGTTTGCTCCAAGCAAGTCTGCCCGCAAGCCTGGCTCTCAGTCACCTGGTGCTAGATTTTCATTCAACACACCTGTTTAACCGATTAATCTGTTTATTTTTACTCATTCATTTGTATACTTGTATTAGCTTCCGAAGTCTATGTTTGAGTCTTTCTGTTGTGATTAAATTTGACAAAAATATCTTTAAAATAGGGACCAGACAAAGAGCGATTCAGAAGACCCTTATGAAGAAAACATCGAGGGAACAGTTTACCCTGCCCGGGATAGGGCCTGGAGCCAGGCCCGGGAAGGGTGCCCGAGGACGAGCATCTGGTGGCCGGCCTTAGTCCATGGGGCCCGGCCGGGCACAGCCCGAAAAGGGGACATGGGCCCACTACCCGCAGGAGGCACCATAGGGGTCGGGTGCATTGTGTGCTGGGCGGTGGCCAGGAGCGGAGGCCCTGGCAGACTGATCCCCGGCTACCAAGACTGGCAATCGGGACATGGAATGTCACCTCTCTGGTGGAGGAGCCTGAGTTAGTGCGTGAGGTTGAGAGGTACCGGCTAGATATAGTCGGGCTCACCTCTACGCATGGCTTGGGCTGTGGAACCAGTCTCCTGGAGAGGGGCTGGACTCTGTCTCAGTCTGGAGTTGCACCTGGAGAGAGGCGGCGGGCTGGGGTGGGTATTCTAATATCCCCTCGGCTTGCTGCCGTTACATTGGGGTTTTTCCCAATGGATGACAGGGTTTGTTCCCTGCGCCCAAGGGTCGGGGAACGGGTCCTGACTGTCATCTGTGCTTATGAAGGAAGTACCCAGAGTACCCACCTGGAGACTCTGTTGTCCTGTTGGGAGACTTCAATGCTCACGTGGGTAATGACAGCGAGACCTAGAGGGGCATGATTGGGAGGAACTAGCGGTGTTTTGTTATTGGACTTCTGTGCAAATCACAGTTTGGCCATAACGAACACCTTGTTCGAACATAAGAGTGTCCATAAGTGCACGTGGCACCAGGACGCTCTAGGCTGCAGGTCGATGATTGATTTTGTAATCATATCACCAGACCTGCGACCATATGTTCTGGACACTCGGGTAAAGAGAGGGGCTGAGCTGTCAACTGATCACCATCTGGTGTTGAGTTGGATCAGGTGGCGGGGGAGGACGCTGGACAGACCCGGTGCACCTAAACGTGTAGTGAGGGTGTGCTGGGAACGTCTAGCAGAGGCCCCAGTCTGCGAGATCTTCAACGCACACCTCCGGCAGAGCTTCAACAGCATTCCGAGGGAGACTGGGGACATTGAGTCCGAATGGACCATGTTCAGCATCTCCATTGCCAAAGCTGCTGCATTGAGCTGCGGCCGCAAGGTGGTTGGTGCCTGCCGTGGTGGTAATCCCCAAACCAAATGGTGGACACCAGAGATGAAGGGAGCCACCAGGCTGAAGAAGGAGTCCTATCAGGCTTGGTTAGCCTGTGGGACTCTGGAGGCAGCTGACTGGTATCGACAGGTCAAGCGTAATGCGGCTCGGGCAGTGGCTGAAGCAAAAACTCGGGTGTGGGAGGAGTTCGGAGAGGCCATCGTAAAAGACTTTCGGACTGCCTCGAAGAGATTCTGGCAAACCGTCAGGCGTCTCAGGAGGGGAAAGCGGTGCTCTACCTGCACTGTGTATAGTGCTGTGCAAGCGCTGCTGACTTTGACTGAGAAAATTGTCAGGCGGTGGAAGGAATACTTAAAGGACCTCCTTAATCCCACTGACACGTCTTCCGAGGAGGAAGCAGAGTCTGGGGATGAGGGGAATGACCCGTCAATTTCCGGAGGCGAGGTCACTGAGGCAGTTAAACAACTCCTTGGTGGCAGAGCCCCTGATGTGGATGAGGTCTGCCCCGAGTTCCTGAATTAATTAATTAATTCTTCGATCTTAAATATGATCAACCTATCTCTAATAATCGGCTATGTACCACAGGCCTTCAAGCTGGCTGTAGTTAAACCTTTACTCAAAAAGCCATCTCTAGACCCAGCAGTCTTAGCTAATTATAGGCCAATCTCCAACCTTCCTTTCATATCAAAAATCCTTGAAAGAGTAGTTGTCAAACAGCTAACAGATCATCTGCAGAGGAATGGTTTATTTGAAGAGTTTCAGTCAGGTTTCAGAGCTCATCACAGCACAGAAACAGCTTTAGTGAAGGTTACAAATGATCTTCTTATGGCCTCTGACAGTGGACTCATCTCTGTGCTTGTCCTGCTAGACCTCAGTGCAGCGTTCCATACTGTTGACCATAATATCCTATTAGAGTGATTAGAACATGCTGTAGGTATTACAGGTACTGCGCTGCAGTGGTTTGTATCATATCTATCTAATAGACTCCAATTTGTGCATGTAAATGGAGAGTCCTCTTCACACACTGAGGTTAATTATGGAGTTCCACAGGGTTCAGTGCTAGGACCAATTCTGTTTACATTATACATGCTTCCCTTAGGCAGCATCATTAGAAGACATAGCATACATTTTCACTGCTATGCAGATGACACCCAGCTCTATCTGTCCATGAAGCCAGATAACACACACCAATTAGTTAAACTGCAGGAATGTCTTAAAGACATAAAGACCTGGATGGCCGCTAACTTTCTGCTTCTTAATTCAGATAAAACTGAGGTTATTGTACTCGGCCCTGAAAATCTTAGAAATATGGTATCTAACCAGATTCATACTCTGGATGGCATTACCTTGGCCTCCAGTAACGCTGTGAGGAACCTTGGAGTCATTTTTGACCAGGACATGTCCTTCAACGCACATATTAAACAAATATGTAAGACTGCTTTCTTCCATTTGCGCAACATCTCTAAAATTAGAAATATCCTGTCTCAGAGTGACGCTGAAAAACTAGTTCATGCATTTATTACTTCCAGGCTGGACTACTGTAATTCATTATTATCAGGATGTCCAAAAAACTCCCTGAAAAGCCTTCAGCTAATCCAAAATGCTGCAGCAAGAGTACTGACAGGGACTAGAAGGAGGGAGCATATTTCTCCTGTTTTGGCTTCCCTTCATTGGCTTCCTGTTAAGTCCAGAATTGAATTCAAAATCCTGCTCCTCACATACAAGGTCTTAAATAATCAGGCCCCATCTTATCTTAATGACCTTGTAGTACCATATCACCCTATTAGAGCACTTCGCTCTCGCTCTGCAGGCCTACTTGTTGTTCCTAGAGTATTTAAAAGTAGAATGGGAGGCAGAGCCTTCAGTTTTCAGGCCCCTCTTCTGTGGAACCAGCTTCCAGTTTGGATTCGGGAGACAGAAACTATCTCTACTTTTAAGATTAGGCTTAAAACTTTCCTTTTTGCTAAAGCATATAGTTAGGGCTGGACCAGGTGACCCTGAATCCTCCCTTAGTTATGCTGCAATAGACGTAGGCTGCCGGGGGATTCCCATGATGCATTGAGTTTTTCCTTTCCAGTCACCTTTCTCACTCACTATGTATTAATAGACCTCTCTGCATTGAATCATATCTGTTATTAACCTCTGTCTCTCTTCCACAGCATGTCTTTTATCCTGTCTTCCTTCTCTCACCCCAACCGGTCGCAGCAGATGGCCGCCCCTCCCTGAGCCTGGTTCTGCCGGAGGTTTCTTCCTGTTAAAAGGGAGTTTTTCCTTCCCACTGTCGCCAAAGTGCTTGCTCATAGGGGGTCATATGATTGTTGGGTTTTTCTCTGTATCTATGAAGCGCCTTGAGGCGACTTTTGTTGTGATTTGGCGCTATATAAATAAAATTGAATTGAATTGAATTGAATTGAATTGAATTGAATTGAATTGAATTGAATTGAATTGAAGGCTCTGGACGTTGTAGGGCTGTCCTGGTTGACATGCCTCTACAATGTTGCGTGGAGATCAGGGGCAGTACCCCTGGACTGGCAGACCGGGGTAGTGGTCCCCATCTTTAAGAAATGGGACCGGAGGGTGTGTTCCAACTACAGGGGGATCACACTCCTCAGCCTCCCTGGGAAAGTCTATGCCAGGGTGCTGGAAAGCAGAGTTCGTCTGCTAGTCGAACCTCAGATGCAGGAGGAACAATGCGGTTTTCGTCCTGGTTGCGGAACACTGGACAAGCTCTTTATCCTCTCAGGGATACTTGAGGGAGTTTGCCCAACCAGTCTACATGTGTTTTGTGGACTTGGAGAAGGCATTCGACCGTGTCCCTCTGGGTGTCCTGTGGGAGGTGTTGCGGGAGTATGGGGTGTCTGGCCCATTACTACGGGCCATTCGATCCCTATACAACCGTTGCAAGAGCTTGGTTCGCATTGCCGGCAATAAGTCGGACTCGTTCCCGGTGGGTGATGGGCTCCGCCAGGGCTGCCCTTTGTCACCGATTCTGTTCATAATTTTTATGGACAGGATTTGTAGGCGCAGCCAAGTGGCGGAGGGCTTTCACTTCGGTGGCCTCAGAATCTCATCTCTGCTTTTCGCGGATGATGTGGTTCTGTTGGCTTCATCGAGTGAAGGCCTCCAGCTCGCACTGGAACGGTTCGCAGCCGAGTGTGAAGCAGCGGGAATGAGGATCAGCACCTCCAAATCTGAGGCCATGGTTCTCAGCCGGAAAAGGGTGGAGTGCCCACTCCGGGTCGGGGATGAGTTCCTGCCCCAAGTGGAGTTCAAGTATCTCAAGGTCTTGTTCGCGAGTGATGGGAGAAGGGAGCCGGAGATCGACAGATGGATTGGTGCTGTAGCTGCAGTGATGTGGACGCTGCACCGGTCCGTCGTGGTGAAGAGAGAGCTGAGTGTAAAAGCGAAGCTCTCAATTTACCGGTCGATCTACGTCCCTACCCTCACCTATGGTCACGAGCTGTGGGTAGTGACCGAAAGAACGAGATTGCGGATACAAGTGGTGGAAATGAGCTTCCTCCGAAGGGTGGCTGGCCTCTCCCTTAGAGATAGGGTGAGAAGTTCAGCCATCCGGGAGTAGAGCCGCTGCTGCTCCACATCGAAAGGAGCCAGCTGAGGTGGTTTGGGCATCAAGGATGCCTCCTGGGCGCCTCCTAGGTGAGGTGTTCCAGGCATGTCCCACCGGGAGGAGGCCCCGGGGCAGACCCAGGACACGCTGGAGAGATTATATCTCTCGGCTGGCCTTGGAACGCCTTGGTGTTTCCCCCGGATAAGCTGGAGGAGGTGGCTGGGGAGAGGGAGGTCTGGGCTTCTGTGCTTAGGCTGCTGCCCCCGCAACCCGGCGGCGGATAAAGCAGATGAAGATGGATGGATGGATCTTTAAAATAATCATCCATCCCTTTTCTTAATCACTTATCTAATTCAGGGTCACCGAGGTTCTAACATAACTTTCAGGCAGGCAGACTTTAACAGCATAGACAGGTAAGACGCCCATCACAGGGCAAACACAGACTCACCAGTTAACCTAACACATGAGTCAGTACAGAGAGAGAAACCACACAGGCACAGGGAACAAGAAGGCTCGACACAGAAAGTTTGCTGGCGTTCAGTAAAACAAATAGTTTCATTAACTATCAATCTGTTCATAATTAGTGTAAAGTAAATTAGTTTAAGGCTGGTATTTTTGCACTGGTGTACTGGTTAGCACTATTGTACTGGTCACTCTGGACTTTTATTTTAATAGTTTGATGGTGTTTTGGTCGTTTTCTTGTTTACAGAGCTGCTTAGTTTTGATGAGTGGCAGAAACTGGAGCGAGAGCAGGTTTATCAGATTAAAGCTGGAGTGTGGGGGTGTGGGGGTGTGGTTTGTGTGTAATACTTGTAACATATTCATGTTTGAACACTGCCTTTGATTTCAGTGTGACAAACAAGTGAAAGTCAGGCTTTGTTTGTTTTTTGTTTTTTAAATGTCTAAAAAAGTGTTTGAAATGTGAAGCTACAATTGCAAAGAAATCTTTATATATGTACAAACTTTGAGTCATAAAAGTCAGAGGCAGGTCGCACATGTCTGATCAGAAAATGTAAATGTGTCATGATTTGAAAGAAAGAGAGCAGATATTAAAAAATAAAAAATAAAAATATTTAAGAGTTATTTTCAACATTAGAATTAGAGTATCAACTCAAAACAACTCTAATCTTTTATCTCTATTGATCAGACTATCAACTGATATTTTTTTGTGCTACAAATTCTCATATTTGTTTATTGAGAAATTGTCACTGACAGTGTTTTTATTAGTGTGTACCCAAATATACAACTTTGCAGGAGTGATGGACTTTTGGTTCATGTTTTAAGGACTTGTCTTCAACAGTTTTGATTCCTATTCTATTCAGATTTTAATGTCAAACTGGTTTGAAAGCAAGTCAGCTGACTATATTTTCAAAAAATGTTCTAAATGGTAAAAAAAATGGCCTGTATTTGTATAGCGCTTTACTAGTCCCTAAGGACCCCAAAGCGCTTTACACATCCAGTCATCCACACATTCACACACACATTCACACACTGGTGATGGCAGCTACATTGTAGCCACAGCCACACTGACAGAGGTTTTTTTTATACAAAGAAAACATTCACAGCCCTCGTAAGTTCAAACTTTGTAATATAGATGTAGATGAAAGTTGGCTGATTTCTGAAAGAATGACCCTCGTGCGAATAGGGTAGTTTTTCCTTTTTGTTGTTGTATATGCTGCTGCCTGTGCCACACCAAGGACTGGGCTGGACTGGATGGCACTGTGGTCTTTATTTTTTATCTTACTGTGAGCTTTACTATATGATCCTAAAACAGGACCCTAACTGTACTGGCTGAGGTCATTTCAAGTGTAGACTATGTTTGAATTCTGCTTTTAATATTTAATCTTTCCTCTCAAACTCTTAGAGAGCATGGAGTCTGCAGCTCAGGAAATAAAAATACAAATTGTTGGGATCAAGTTATGTTCCTAGTTTCAGTTTAGCAAAGACATAAAGACCTGGATGGCCGCTAACTTTCTGTTCCTTAATTCAGATCAAACTGAGGTTATTGTACTCGGCCCTGAAAATCTTAGAAATATGGTATCTAAGCAGATTCTTACTCTGGATGGCATTACCTTGGCCTCCAGTAACACTGTGAGGAACCTTGGAGTCATCTTTGACCAGGACATGTCCTTCAACGCACATATTAAACAAATATGTAAAACTTGCTTCTGGTTGCACAACATCTCTAAAATGAGAAATATCCTGTCTCAGAGTGACGCTGAAAAACTAGTTCATGCATTTATTACTTCCAGGCTGGACGACTGTAATTCATTATTATCAGGAAGTCCTAAAAACTCCCTGAAATGCCTTCAATTAATACTGTAATTCATTATTCGTTATCCTATTAATTTGGCGATTTAAAAAACTATAAACATTATTTGATTCTAACCTGCTAAGTCTCTTTAACACAGCTTTACCCTTGGCTGCTAGAACACAGGATACACACCGAGAATACCTGTTCACTTTAATCTGAGCCAAACTGAGTTGATGTCCACATCTGCTCTCTGGGAGAGTAGCAGTGAATGTTTAAATGTGTCCAGTTTCAGGTTTCAGAGCTCTGATGTGAAGCTGTCGCCTTAGCAAACCAGCAGCACTGACAGCACTCTGTGATACAATAATGAACTAGAATTAAGAATGGTTATGGGCCATTATTTTCCACAGTGAAAAGCAGGTAAGAGTCCTGCAGTTCAGCGCATAGGTCATATATGAAGACTGAAACAACCCAGTCCAGTTTACATTCCTATACAAAGCAGTGAGATTTCATCACGAGTCGTCTACTAAAAGGGTTTTAAACAAGAATAATGTTTATTTCAAGTTCCACTTCACTCAAAAAAATATTACAAATATTTATATGATCATTATTTCAGAATTTCCCTAATGCATCACTTACAATAACAGAGAGCACTGTCTAGGAAGCGGTGTGGTGTAAATGAGCATCTGAGAGGATGAAGAAATGTAACTTCAGCTGTACTCCAGCAGATCTGACACAAACATGTCGATTGTGCTGTGAGTGCTGTGGACTGAATTTATCTCACATATCTGGAGGAAGAAAAAGGAACTTGTTACAAAAAAGTCGGTGATAGAGACGCCTTAGAATACGAGTCACTCTGCCACGTTGGATTAAAAGATCCAACTATTAATGATTAGAGTTCAATCACAGAGACTGGGGGAGACTTGAGATGAATATAGAAAGGACTGCCTTGAAGTTAGATGTATTTCAAGAACAGGGCCTGACTCGATAGACTGAATATAAAAGATTTAAAAACATTACAAGACTTTGTCACCATGATGTCAGTTGGTTTTTGGAAACCGCCAAAATGTTTCATTTAAACCTTGATATTTAAAACTGGTCAAAATGTCTTAAACCACATGGTGGCATGTAAGTATGTTTAACAAACGATGTGCATTCTCTATACATATACCAATTAATAACATAACAAAATAATGAAAAATAATAAACAATTATAGAAAAAATAATATAATAAATATAAAATTAGGGCTGGATATCGTCACTGATTTCTAGAATCGAATCGATTCAATCCACGATTCGATTCGATTTGAATCGGGGAAATTTTGTCTCAGTCAGAAATATTATAATTCTGATCACTTATCAGTACATTTCCATATTTCTATTTCTATAAAAAGATTATAGAAAGATCATTTTGGGGGTGCTTCAGCACCCCCAAAGATTTCTTACTTTTTTTGACAATATTTACTGTTTGTGTGACACACTACCAAAAATATAAAAAGCATTCAGTACTTGATTGAGACGTAACATTTTAACAACAAAAGTATAGATAACCCCCCCTCCCAAAATGGTTTGTTCCAGCTCTCCCCTGCTCTGGCTCTAGCGCCGTTGCTGCCAGAGCGATGGTGGCTGAGACGCAGCTGAGTGGAGGTGTAAGAGCCTGGCTTAAAACAGGACATGTTAGCTGCATTTAACCTTCAGTTACTCTTTATATAGTTAGGTAGGAGTCAGACCAGGTTTCTTTTTAGCTGAAAAACATTACACCAGGTAACCTGCAGTGTTGGAAACGTGTTTTCCGACGATGTTATACCCTACAATCCATCCTGCTCTGTAGTAACATCAGCAACATTTGACCGTCCTGTTGCTAACATTGAAATTTATACAGCCTATTTAAAATCTAAAACTTGAAATTGTCTGTAGCCTGCTGTTGTTGCCACTGTCCTGTTTGAAATGGAATGAGAGAAGTTTTGTCATATGTGCATGTGCTGATATTAAACCCAGGAGCAACATTCAGGTAAAAGTGTAAGAACACATGATCCGTCAATCAAGAATAATGTTGGATCAGTGTTTCAATATTTATATCTTTTATTAGATGTACATGTGGTTTGGTTATTTGCCTTTTGGTTTATTAGTGATCTTAATAGTATTTTTTTTTTTCATATTAATGTAATTTTTTCATCTAATTGAATACAATATATTTGTGTATGATTGTCAGTCCAAAGAGGGAGAGAGGAAAGAGGGAACGTGAGGAGAGAGTACAAGGTCAGGAAGAACCAGGTAAAAAAAACAGACAGGGAATAGTGACAGGCACAACAGAAACTGTTAAACTGCTTGAGAGAGTTGACCACCAAAAAGTGATAGACAGATTTGCCAACCTCAAGCTGAGGCGACATAGGTTAAAATAAAAGAAAAAATCTGCAGAGCCATAGTAGTATCTGCAGTAAAGATCTTTTCATACATTGTATACATTGTACCACAGGCAAAGTTGCCTCCATTTTTATAATTTATTTATCAATATTTTGTACATTTGTACATTTCAAGGACTCTATTTTTGGAGTGTATTTTTAGATATCTGTATTGTATTATACATACACATTAAAAGTGAATCTCTGTCCAAAAAATGCACTCAGTTTACTTTTTACTCACTATGATCATCATTCATCATTTTCCCCCAGTAATTAAGGTTAGGATATGTATTTTTTTTTTATTCCAATCCATTCTTCGTTTGCAGCATTTAAATAACCTTTATCAGATTTGATGGTTTTGTTACTGACTTTTAAAATAGTGTTTTGCTTTTCTTTCTCAAATATGGGGATTAAATTGTGTTAAAATGTACAAAACAGTGATGTCATGTTTTGTGACGAGGACCCAGGGACAGAGAGACTTGATGAATTTAAGAATCTTATGATTTAATAAAGAAATTTGCAGACTTGCACAGAGATGGTAAAATTATGATGACTGATAACGGAGACGAAGACAACAGACGATGAGGACAGGGAGGAACAGGGGTTTAAATGAACCAAGGAAACAGTCACAGGGAACTCGGGACAACTGGAGACATTTAAGGATGCAGGGACTGACAGAGACGGGGAAGACGTCTCATCGTGACGAGTAAAGTTTATCTTGCCTGGCTGGGCAGCTCTCTGGGTGCTCAGCACCCCCAAAGCTCTGATCCTAGAATCGCCCCTGGGGTTAGGGGAGGACGACAGGAGAAAGACACGCTGTGGAAAAGAGCCAGAGATTAATAACAATTAAATCCTGAGAGGTCCATAAACAGTGAGTAAAAAGGATTACTGAAGAAGAAACCTTCATCATCATCATGGAAATCTCCTTTCAGCCTAAACATATTGCGTAGCTAAGGGAGGATTCAGGGAAGTCACCTCATACAGCTGTAACCCCTATAGACATGGTTACTGGTATTTTTTGTTTTTACCTTGTATTATTATTTCCGACACCCCTTGAACACACTTTGATTTTCCGTAGTTCAGTGAATGCAACAAAAGCATGCTGCTGCATTAAGCTAGGCAAAACGGAGCAAGACACCCGAGAGCAATTAACAAGCTACACAGTGAGTCTTTCGATATAAAATAAGTGTTATAAAGTATTTTTAACAGTCTCCAACTTAAAGTTATGTACTTTTCAGGGGCCTTTATGTGTTTTACTCTCGACCAAAACCAGGCAGAGCGTGTGTTTGTTTCTTGGGAACTCTGGTGAGTTACTAAAAATGATAAGTTAGCAGGAAAACCTATGCTAATTTTACGTGTGGTAACTACTGCAACAATGAAAATTCTGTATTGTCTAAAAAAAGCTAAAGCCAGTCGGAGTACTTGAATTGTGTGTGAAATGGAGTGTCGTATTTTATTTTATTGTCTATTTGATTGGGCATCTTCACAAATGTGCAAAACTAATGCAAGATGCACTTTTCTTTTAGCCATAAATGTTGTTCAGTGCGTTTTCTGCACTTTGTCATTTCAGTTATGGGTTGATTCATCTAAATAAGTTATTTAAAACTAGTTACGTTACAAACATTTCATGATGTGATTACATGTGCCTTAAAAAGGGGTATATAAATACAATTGATTGTAATGCTGTAAAGCAAAACAAATTGAATTCATAGAGACAGAACAATGTCAAAACAACAGTGTACTTGATTTTGAAAATGTTATGAGATCTCATTTTATTTAGAAAAACTGTTAAGAACTATTTTGTTTATTGCTCTGTACTGTATGTGCAGACTGGTTTTTTGTGATCCTGGATCTGAGGTGGTTCTGGATATGGATGGCGAGCCAGACCCTGTGAAAACTCTTGGCGAATCCAGAAGCAGTGTGGCCAGCTGTTCTGGATGCAGGAGTAGAGCTACAGTCTGAATTACTTCAAATCGCAGGATTTCAGATAAGCAAGAGCAAAAACTGCTTCCTCCATACGGATCGTTTCTCTGGAAACTATTGAACTCCCAATATCCTGCTCATCTGGAGTCAGGTCTAAAGAGACTACTCATTTTATTTTATTTTATTTTGTTGTTATTTTCAAAAGAGCGCTCTTCTCTGTCGATCTTCGGTATAATTTTCTTGTTGTTTACATTGGTTTATTGCACCGTTGTAACATTGTTACACTCAATTCCCTCAAACTTATTTTAATCCTCTCGAATCTATTCTATAAGCTTAACCTTCCTATACTAAGCAGGTGTTACACAACCTTATCTAAATTGCTACCAAAAAGGAAAGTTTGAAGCCTAATCTTAAACGTAGAGATAGTGTCTGTCTCCCTAATACGATCTGGAAGCTGGAGGAAAAGCTGAAGGCTCTGCCTCCCATTCTACTTTTAAATACTAGGAATAGGAACCACAAGTAGATCCGCACTTTAAGAATGAAGTGCTCTAATGGGGTGAAGCAGTACTATAACTTTGTTCAGGTACGACTGGGCCTGATCATTCAATTTGTATGTGATAGGAAGAATTTTAAATTTGGTTCTGGATTTAACAGGGAGCCAATGAAGGGAAGCCAAAACAGGAGAAATCTGCTCTCTCCTTCTAGTCCCTGTCAGGACTCTTGCAGCACCATTTTGGATTAACTGAAGGCTTTTCAGGGAGTTTTTAGGACTTCCTGATAATAATGAATTACAGTCGTCCAGCCTGGAAGTAATAAATGCATGAACTAGTTTTTCAGCGTCACTCTGAGACAGGATATTTCTAACTTTAGAGATGTTGCACAAATGGAAGAAAGCAGTCTTACATATTTGTTTAATATGTGCGTTGAAGGACATGTCCTGGTCAAAGATGACTCCAAGGTTCCTCACAGTGTTACTGGAGGCCAAGGTAATGCCATCCAGAGTAAGAATCTGCTTAGATACCATATTTCTAAGATTTTCAGGGCCGAGTACAATAACCTCAGTTTTATCTGAATTAAGAAGCAGAAAGTTAGCGGCCATCCAGGTCTTTATGTCTTTAAGACATTCCTGCAGTTTAACTCATTGGTGTGTGTTATCTGGCTTCATGGACAGATAGAGCTGGGTGTCATCTGCATAGCAGTGTAAATGTATGCTATGTCTTCTAATGATGCTGCCTAAGGGAAGCATGTATAATGTAAACAGAATTGGTCCTAGCACTGAACCCTGTGGAACTCCATAATTAACCTCAGTGTGTGAAGAGGACTCTCCATTTACATGTACAAACTGGAGTCTATTAGATAGATATGATACAAACCACTGCAGCGCAGTACCTGTAATACCTACAGCGCGCTCTAATCTGGGGTGTCCAACTCCAGGCCTCAAGTGCCAGTGTCCTGCAGGTGTCCTTGATCCAGCACAGCTGATTCAAATGGCTAAATGACCTCCTCAATAGAGGTGTCCAAATTCATAGGCTGTATCCTCCTGAGGACCCAGCCTTCGCGGCCTATGTGGGCCGTGTCTGCCAAAGACCGGGTAGGCCCGAAGTGCAAGCCTTTAGATTTGCGTCACCAGCTGTCGCGGTGGAGTTTACAAAACTCAGCTCCTTGCGATCTAAAATATAACAGGACACTGGCTTAATTCTTGACCATCTCACACTTCTGTTTAATCAGTTTTCTGTTTGATGTTTATTCAGCTGTGTAAAAACTATAACTTTAATCTCAGCCAAAACGATTTACTCAGGAACAAATCAAACACTGAAAAAGCCAAACAATAACATTTTTAAGTTATCTAATTGACTTATATATCATGTTTAACCTGAGTGATATCATGTTTAAAGACCGCGAGGGGTTTGAAAACGATGTGCTGGGAGTTCGCTGTTATCGCCCCGGCTAGCTATCGAGCTGGTGGGTAACAGACGTCTCTGTCAGAGCACTTTTCCAAATATGTGATGTCTTGACAAATCGAGCAGATATTTGAAATTTACACAGCTACATTTTCGCCTGAAAATATCTAAAAAGTTTATTTTGTGACTCAGAAAGAGTAATAAGAGAAATAGTAAAACTTAGTAGCGGCTGGAAAGTGGAATTGGCTGGGCCACGCTATTAATTCTGGGATATGGTGGGCCATGAACGATACACCCGACCCATTCTTCAAATTCGGGGAAAAGTAGGTCGCATTTGTCGGCCGCATTTGTCGGAGTCTACAAATTTGGACAGCCTTTGGCACATCGCTGTGACGTAATCGGTCTACAAATGCGGCCTCAGGATGATGCAGCCCAGGAATTTTGACACCCCCAACATGTCCTGAAGTTCAACAGAGGCCTGGTAACGAACTAATTGTGTGATTCAGGTGTGTTGACCCAGGGTGAGATCTAAAACCTGACAGTATGGAACGCACGATCTGATATCCTCGTGTCGGTGTTGTTCCCACATCATCATAATAAATGTCGTTCCAGGTTCAACATCGCAAGTGACCAATCACATTGTTGTGACGTCATACTTTTGCGACTTCGGAAAAAAAATATCTGCTTAACTTGCGAGAAACCACCTCTGTCCGCCGATCCAGCAATTTGGCAGGACAAGCACAGAGATGAGTCCACTGTCAGAGGCCATAAGAAGATCATTTGTAACCTTCACTAAAGCTGTTTCTGTGCTGTGATGAGCTCTGAAACCTGACTGAAACTCTTCAATAAGCCATTCCTCTGCAGATGATCTGTTAGCTGTTTAACAACTACTCTTTCAAGGATGTTTGATATGAAAGGAAGGTTGGAGATTGGCCTATAATTAGCTAAGACTGCTGGGTCTAGAGATGCTTTTTGAGTAAAGGTTTAACTACAGCCAGCTTGCAGGCCTGTGGTACATAGCTGATTATTAGAGATAGGTTGATCATATTTAACAGTGAGGCATTAATTAATGGAACTTAAGGATTTTTGAAGCTAAATTAAGATCTTCTAGGGAGTCAAGTACTTTTGATTTGTGGCTTTTTTTTCAGAGGAGCTACAGTATCCAGGGTCATACGCAGTGAAGATGTATGACTGTTACCAGGATAACCAATCTCTGGGAGTAGAGATCAGGTAGTTGCTCTCCCCCATGTTGGCACATGGCACTGATAAAGATAATAGTGGAGTAATTATAGTCTTACACTTAGTTACAGCACTTTCAGAAAGACATCTACTTTAATGAATTGTATTTCACATACTGCTGTTTAATCTAATATTTTCATTTCCTCTTCACCATCACGCAGACATCCTATTTTCGAAGCTGCTTGGAATAATCTACCGAGAGCTAATAGTGACTGCATTACCTTAGTCTACACTGACTACAGGAGCCTGGCTAGCTACGGTTTTTTCAAGGGTGCAAAGCCAGGCCTCCATCGTTATTACTCAAGGAGGCCGAGGAGTAACTAAACATCTGACACACTGAGCAGGAAAGTGCAGTAGGGACAGGTGAAGAGGCCATGCTACTAGAGAGTTGGCTATGAGCTAAGCTAAGGTAGCAAATCCCTAATGACACAGTGAATGAATACTGTCAATATAATTAGCAAGTGAATCAACCGAGAGTGTGCTTTGAGTAAAGCACTTGAAAAATTTCACTATGAAACAAGAAACCTTTATTTTAACTGGCTACACAGATAAGCTACACAAAAACACCACAGTGCACTGTAACAGGAACAGGAAGTGATACCAGCACCAAGTGAGTGTGAGTGACATCAAGACAAGAAAGCGCCTTACCATACATGGAGGCTTTCACCCTAGGTCCAGAGCCCTGAGACTGTGTGTTAAGCAGAAAGAAAGTGGCTGAGGACTGGTAAGTGTCAGAACCCCTATGATCTTAGATCAAAATCTATGAGTGTGTCAGGGAGATGGCCACAATCAATCATGTGCTTAGTGAAAGCCTCAGGCAACAGAAACCCGGCAAAGAAGAGGAGCCATCATGGTTCCTGTATGGCCTGTACCACTGGTAGATAGAAAAGCGGTTGATATTGAAAAATCCAACCAGTTGCTAGACAAAGCTTGACTGTAAAACAGCACAGAGGCGCTAATCATGATAGCACAGGAACAAGCTCTAAGCAGAAGATCTATTGAGGCTGGGGTCTACTGCACCAGGGAAGACCCCAGGTTCAGGCTGTGCAAAGATGTCCCTGAGACAATCCAGCACCTAACAGTAGGTTGACAGATGCTAGCATTGATCTCCATAACCAAGTGGTTAGCATAATATACAGGAACATCTGTGCCGAGTATGATCTGGAGGTCCTGAGGTGAAAATGGGATATGACTCCTGCGTTGGTTGAGGACGACCAAGCTAAGATCCTGTGGGATTTCCAGATATAGACGGACAAACTGGTGATGGTTAACCAATCGGACAAGCAGAGGAAGATGGCCATAGAGAGTGATATAGCTATACCAACTGATAGCAACATCAGGAAGAAGGATCACGATAAACTCGAGAAATACCAAGTGGTGCGAGAGGAACTCGAGAAGATGTGGAAGGTGAAGGTAAAAGTGGTCCCCGTGGTAATCAGGGTGCTCAGGACAGTGACCCCCACACTGGCCGAGTTGCTCCAGCAGATCTCAGGAACAACAGCCTTCTCTGTCCAGAAGAGCAAACACAGTCCTGGGAACAGCAATGATACAGGATACTCGAGCTCCCAGGACTCGGGTAGAGTACCTGAGTTTGAAGGCTAAAAGACCACCATGTGGTATAGCTACAGGCATCCAGTTTCCAGTCTACTTCATCCCAGAGGTATTCTCTTGGATTAAGGTAAGGATTCTGTGCAAGCCAGTCAAGTTTTTCCATACCAAATTCACTCATCCATGTCTTTATGGAGCTTGATTTATGCACTGGTGTGCCTTTGTGTTGGAACAGGAAGGGGTTATCCCCAAACTGTACCCACAAAGTTTAGACAAGGAAATTGCCCAAAATGTCTTGGTACGCTGAAGCCCTAAGAGTTCCTTTCACATAGGATTAAGGAACCGAGCCCAGGCACTGAAAAACAACCTCACACCGTAATCCACCCTCTACCAAACTTACACTTGACACAGAGCAGTCAGACCAGTACAGTTCTCCTGGCAACCACTAAATCCAGACCCATCCATCCGATCAGATGGAGAAGCATGATTCGTAACTCCAGAGAATGCATCTCCAAGGTTCTAGAGTCCAGTGGCAGCATGCTTTATACCAGCGGTCCCCAACCTTTTTTGCGCCATGGACGGTTTAATGTGAGACAATATTTTCATGGACCGGCCTTTAAGGTGTTGCAGATAAATACAACAAAATAAAACGATGTGAACAAGACAGAAACTGGTATTTTGTAAATATAATAATAAACGTGAATTCACTGTGTAATTGTGTAACTTTATTTAGCAGCGTCCTCCTGAAATGCGCCAACAACACTGAGAGTAACATCCTCCTCTCTGCCCCTTAATGCTCTCTGGTCGCTACGGTAACACGTAAATATTTCTTTCAAAATAAGACACAACTACAACACGGGAAAAGACACAGGGAAACCGAGTTAACGATAAAAACCCTGAAAACCATAAATTTCACACCCAAGCCTCAACTCTCGCGGCCCGGTACCAAACGACTAATGAACTGGTACCGGTCCGTGGCCCTGGGGTTTTGGGACCGCTGCTTTATACCACTGCATCTGACACTTTACCTGACTAAAATCTAGCTGCTTGGCCATGCAAACCCATTCCATGAAGCTCTTTGGGCATTGTTGTTGAGCTAATTTGAAGACCACATGAAGTTTGAGGTCTGTAAACAATGACTCTTACTAGTCCTCTGTGCCTCAGCATTCACTGACCCTAGTCTGTGACATGGCTTAGCATTTGTGGCTGAGTTGCTGTCATTCCTGATCACTTGTGCTTTGTTATAATAGCGCTAACAGAGCTGGAATATTTAGTAGCAAAGAAATTTTACAACTGGACTTGTTGGGCAGATGGTATCTCACACTGGTGTCCACTGGCGTCCTGAGAACGACCCATTCTTTATATATGATAATATACAAATATGTAATATTTATATTTACTTATTTCTACAAGACAGCACATGATTCTTTTTCCTTATCTTTATTCATTCCAAACGAGACAGCAGCAAGTCAGCATGGTAATATTAAACTGTCCTTGTGCTCTCCTCTAATAACAGTATTACATCTTTTCAGTGACAGCAAAAAATGATACAGTGAAAACTGTAATTATAATGTCTAATTGGCATATTTTAATAGAATGAAGTAAATTACTACAGCCTCATGAAATAATTACAAAAAACAAAGCAATTATGGTCTACGGGCACCATTCAGTCTGATAATTGCAGTGGTGCTCTGTCTGACAGCAAACAGAATTAGACTGGGCGGAGCTGGAGCCTTCGCTTCCTTTTCAGTCAACTTCTCACAGTCTGTTTCTTTTATCGAACCAATGACAGAAAAAAGAGATTAGGTTATTTTGAAAACACAGCACTATATTCACCACTTATATTATGTTGTCTACATAAAAGACAGTCAAATACATAACATTTAATTATTTCATTTTATATTTATTTATCTTTGTTTTCTGGATTTTATGTTGGGATAAGTTGCAACTGACAGGCAAGTAAAATGAAGCTGAAACAACTTATTTGGAGATATTGTGTGCAGATGAACAAATGGTGCCATTTGAAAATAAAGATGAGCAAAAGATTATGGTGGGCAATCCGTAAACACAACAAGTCTGAGGAAGACCGCAATTCAACTGAATTTCAGATTTTTGTGTATGGTACCAAATCATAACTAGGGTCTCGTCGCCTCGAGACCCTAGACCTCATTTATTGTACATATAAATAATATGTACATACAATGTGTGTTATTACTATTTTATTATATTTAGTATTAAGCATTGTGTTGTTAAGCACACAAGAGTGTATAAAATGGCACTGGGCACCACAGAGTCATGAAACACGATTCTCAGGGTGGTGCCACAGACAAAAGCCTCTACAGACAAAACAATAGACTCCTCCTCTGACTGTAAAGCAATCCAAATTATATTTTTATTCCTGAATATACTGAGCAAAATGGCATGCATCTTAATATCTTTGGTTTAACTTTGAATCACTAAAGAAAATCCATGCAGTCCACACAAGAAGACCATAGTGACTCATCATGAGCATGACACGTGCTTCAAACACATCTGTGCAATACAGGTTCAATCCGGGCACCAGCCAGTTTTTCATACCAAATGTAACATGGTTTTAGCCTACATATGTCTGTCTGTCCATCCATCTGCTTTCAGTTCAGCATTACTCTGGAGCTGGATCATTTCCCAGCTGGCATAGAATTGAATAGAATAGAATAGAATAGAATAGAATAGAATAGCCCTCTTTTATCATTGTACATGTACAATGAAATGTACAGGAATAACATCTAAATAG
The DNA here is from genome assembly GCF_051167445.1 of Perissodus microlepis. Lineage (NCBI taxonomy): Eukaryota > Metazoa > Chordata > Actinopteri > Cichliformes > Cichlidae > Perissodus > Perissodus microlepis. The sequence goes on along the minus strand of NC_140472.1, from coordinate 524,115 downwards.
TAAAACAGCAGGAATAAATAACAAACAGATGAGATATATGTACCATCAAAAGAATTATATAGAAACTGGCAGAATATATATGAAACAAGAGAAAGGCACAGATTGGAGAATAAAGTGCTTGGAAGTAAGTATTTGGTCTGAGTATAGAGTCTGTATATGAGAGTGGGCTGAGTGATGAGGGTTACTTAGACCATGGGATACATTAGTGATTTAAGTGGGCAGGAGTTGGGTGTGGGGGGATAGTGTTTGTTAACAGTCCAAATGGCTCAGGTGAAGAGGCTGAGTCTGGAGGTGGGGGACCTGATTGAGCGGGTCAAACAGGTGGTTGGCGGGGTGCAAAGGGTCATTTGTGATGGCCCTGGTTTTTCTGAGATAGCAGGATCTGGCGTTGTCCTCCAGGGGTGGCCGAGGGCAGCCAATGATTTTTTTGGGCAGTGTTTTATTGACCCTCTGTGCAGCCTTCCTGTTCTCAGTAGTGGCCCCTGTGTACCAAACACCCAGGCAGTAAGGCCAGCAGCAGCTTCCAGCCCAGGTTGTTCTTCCTGAGGACACGGGGGAAGTGCAGCCACTGCTGGGCCTTCTTTACCAGGATGATGGTGTTGTGGGTCCAGGTGAGATCAGTGGAGATGTTGGTGCCCAGAAACCTGAAGGTGGAGACAGATTCCACATGTTATCCATTTATTATGAGAGGGCAGTGAACCTGTCTGTGCCTCCTGAAGTCTATTATGGGTTCTTTTGTTTTAAGGACGTTCAGCTTCAGGTTATCTTCTGCGCAGCAGCGGGACAAGTTCTCTACCTGCGCCCTGTACTCTGTCTCATCTCCATCAGAGGTGAGCCCAACTAAGGCGAGGGGCTGAGAAGGCAGCAATGTGGGGATCTGGTTCTGAGTGATAGGGTCGAGTCTGAACTGATCGTAGCTGGTTGGTTAGGAAATCTTTGATCCAGGAGCAGGTGGCAGGAGGGATCTTAAGGTGGTCCGGTTTGGTGGTGAGGATGTCTGGGATTATGGTGTTGAGCTCTGAGTCCGCAAAAAGCATGGCGCTCTTCCTGTTCTTTAGATGGCTCAGCGCTCGGAGATGAGTGATGGTGATCGCATCCTCTGTGGACCGATTTGCTCTGTAAGCAAACTGGTGGAGGTCGAAGGAGGGAGGCAGATGGTGTCTCATGTGCTCAGACACTATCCACTAAAATCCTTATGACTACAGATGTGAGGGCTACAGGTTTGTTGTCATTGAGGCTGTGTGTTCCAGTCTTTTGGGGGATGGGAACGATGGTAGCGCCTTCAGACGGGTGGGAACGGTGCCGTAGTCAGGGAGATGTTGAGTAGATGGTGGATCACAGGGCCCAGGCAACCAAGAGCTTTGAACTAAGAACCATCCTACTGTGAGGCATGGTTGGTAGCTCTTCATGGTTTGTACTGCTTTGTTGCCTTAGGGCCTGGATGCCACTCGCTGCGGGAACAAATTCTAAACAGATGTGTTCATTTTGAATTAATTAATTAATTCAATTAATGTAAAAATACATTCTGTGCTCTTTGCATGTGTTACAGGATGCAGTCTAAACAACAGGTAGCAGTCTGGATGTTTTTATGGAGTGTTTGCATGTTAAGTAGATGATGTCACATCTTTTGGGCTTAATTTTTCTGTTTTGCTTTCTTTCTGTGAAGAAGATGCTTATATCCGTCAACAACAAGTCTCTGTCCCTATTAGTACACATTTTATAGTTTATACCATTTATACTAGCTAGTGGACAAATATTAGTTAATAATATTAGCATGGCTTTTTACACCCAAATGTCAATGAGCACATTACACTTACCAAATAAATCGTTCTGCTCTTGTTATCATATGTGCAGCTGGAATGAATAAATTAGATGTCTCACTTTCCATAAGCACTTTGGACGAGGTGAAATTTCAATTTATCAGACACTATGTCTTTGACTTTCAGTATATCAGTGATTAAAAACTTCTACCATAGCAGCATACACGTTGCTTTAAAATGTTTGGGTTTTTGTGTAAAATATATTGTATTGATATCTTAAGTATTGTGTATTCTAAGGTAGTTCTGGAAAAGCAGTTACCGTTTAAAGTGCCCACCCACCATCAGGATGAATGTCTTCCTCACATTTAATCAACTATAAAGGAACATACATTAATGGGAAATTTGCTCTATGGCCTGAGGCATTCAGAGAAATTTGGAAACTGTCAGAACTTCTCATAAGGATACGGTAAGCTGCTCAAATATCCAGAAAAATCCAACATAAACTGACCACCTTAGGTAGGCTGGGTATCGTCACTGATTTCTAGAATCGATTCAATTCCGATTCACAAGGTCCTGAATCGATTTGATCCACGTTTCGATTCGATTCGATTTGCATCTGGGAAATTTTGCCTCAGACAGTCACAAACAGTATAATTCTGATCACTTATCAGTACATATCTATATTTTTATATCTATAAAAAGAAAGCTGACACTGTGAGACTTTATCAAAGGTGTGAGCGTCACAGCAGAGGCCTTTGTGTCGAAGTAACACAGAAAAACATGAAGGCGGTTTTCCTGGTCTGGGTTTTTATAGCAGATGACCTTAATAACATTGTGCAGTCAAAAACGAAGTGAAGCAGAGCAAAGTTACAGAGGTTTGATTAGAGACACAGCTGAGCGTTTTGCAATTTTCCATAATTTTAAAAAGTTTAAATTTGCTCAGTATTGAACAGCAGAAATTAGGCTTTCTTGTCGGAAGTAAGTAAAAAAAAATCAGCAGGGTGGGTTTTGATTATAGATTTAGAGAGAGAGAGAGCAAAACAGCAAAAGTCAGAGGAAATTCATGACAATGTTTATGTGAAGCAAAATGTGAAGCGTAGTTTGGATCGTCTTTAGCTGCTGGTTCAGTCAATATTTTTTGGAGAGAGATAAAACCTGCAGCTTCAGAATCATCAAAAACAGACGTAAACACAAAGCTCGGACCCGCCAATGCTTCAAAATCAGCGAGCTGTCGGTTTTCAGACGCCGTGTCCGCGCACGTGCCGTCCGGTGAGAAGGGCGACAGCTCACTGTTTCGGATGCGTTGGCTTTTGTGTTTACGTCTTTGTGCAGAATCCGTGTTCCTGCTCTCATTTATTTGTGAGGTTTAACCTGAGATTCTGGCGTTTCAGGCAAAATAAATTTATGTTAAAAAATCGATTCAGGATTTTAATGAATCGATATCACGTTATCCAAACCAGAATAGATTTTAATTGATAAATCGATAATCAAAGCCCACCCCTACTTCTGCCCTTTCATTGTGATGGCTCCTGGACTGTAGAGGTATCCCAGACATACCCAACCATAAGAATGTATAAGTACTGTTATAAAATGTTCTTATATAGACAGAACATTATGTAAGTCCTTTTGTTGTAGAATTTTTTGTTGTTGTTTTTCCTAGAGTAACACAAGATGTCCATCCTGGGGATCTCTTGAGGTTTCCACAGGTCTACGGAGAGTTCTTTAATGCATGTGACCAAGAAGTGACCTTTATGTAGGTCACATGTTTTCTTGCCATCTCTGTCTGCTTTTTCCATCTAGAGGGACCTTCAGTTAGAAAGTCTTTGCTTGTCTGCTTCCTTCAACTCCTGTAGTGCCCTTTCAGCCTAAGGTGACAACAACTCTGCCTAATTGTTTGGAAGGGAGCTGTGAAGCAGACTGCCCCACCATGTTAGGGTCATGGCAAAAACGAATGGTCAGAGCACAAACAAAATGTACTACTGTGTTCAGCAGCCACTATTTCAAAATCGATTCTAGCACAGAAAAAGTCCAAGTTTTCCAAATACCATGCTCACACGATAGATAGATAGATAGATAGATAGATAGATAGATAGATAGATAGATATGGGGTGAAGAGAAAGAGAAGAGACAATGACATATAATAAACAATGTTAGAAAGAAGACAACATGTAATGACATGCAGCAGGTGCATATAAACACCTGAAAAGATCTGAGTGTGTCGGGTTCTGACATCCAGTGTAAGTATTTGTTTATACACATGTTTCTAAGACGCAAAGAAAGCATGGCACCGCCGCAGTATTTAGAATTAGGAAGATAACGTTTTTCTTCTGCACAGCACCACAGTGGATTGTAAATAAAATAATCAGCATGTGGTTTAGGGTTTAATAGGTTTTACAAAATGTTTGCATTAACTCTTTAGTAATTACAACCATTTTAAACACAAACCCCATTTTCAGAACTTCAAAATTAAGTTATTTTCCAGAACGTGGATGCAAATGTTTTTCATTCAATGACTGGCTGAAGTCTAGAACTTAGACAATGATATATCACTTGCACTAACATCTCTTTGGACCTTATGTTTAAAATTACAGTTTAAATTGGGAGACTATTTATGAAAATGGCTATAATTCCTGAACAGCCACTGAATATTAAGCTAACACCTAAAACCAAAAGTGTGGACTACTTACTGTAAGTATATTTCTTCTTTCTTTACTACTGTAAATACCGACTCACGAACAGATTCCAGTTTTATTTATTTTATATTTCGGTTTTTTTTAAAAATAGCAACGTTGTGAAAGTACTCTACCAAGTGTAAAGTTTGGTGGAGAGGCGATTATGGTGTGGGGGTGTTTTTCTGGAAGAAACTCCTAATTCTTCAGCATACAAAGACATTTTGGACAACTTCATGGTCCCAACTTTGTGGGTACAGCTTGGGGATGGCCCCTTCCTGTTCCAACATGACTGCACACCACTGTACAAAGTCTTAAGTCTTAAGTCAAGAACTTAACTGGCTTGAGTTAGAGCAGCGACTGTGTCCTTCTTGTGCAACATCAGTGTCTGACCTCAAAAATGGGATTCTGGAAGAATAGTCTAAGGAGCTTGGAAAGAAAAGCGTCTGGACTTCTTTAAGTTGTGTTTCACCTCTCATCTGAGAGGCTTCTTCAGTTCTAAGGTTTATGTCTGCCATTTATAATGTCTCCCCCAAGAGACTCTCAAAGGGCTTAAATCTGGGACTTTTCACCATTTGACCCTTGAACTGAAGAAGCTTCTCAGATGAAACGTCTTCAAGCAACTTAAAGAAGGCACAATGTACATTCCAAATTCCTTTAATTTTAAATATGTTTATATTGTCTATTCTGTAAAATAGTCAGATGTCTATTCATATTAATGTACAGAATTCACCTGCTTGCTGCTACTACTGCACATTCACCCAATGTATATACTATATATATATATATATATATATATATAATGTTCTTCCTCTACCACCCCCCCCATTTTTGCACATGTCGAGGAGCGTGTCAGGCTACATTTCACTGTGTGTTATACTTGTATAACTATGCATGTGACAAATAAAGAACCTTGAACCTTGAGACGCTTTTCTTTCCAAGCTCCTTAGACTACGATGACCTGGATGACTGAGAACCTTCACAGACATATTCCGGAAGAATAGTTAAAAATTCCCATAAACATGCTCCTAAACCTTGAGGAAAGCCTTGCCAGAAAAGTTGCCATTACAGCTGCAAATGGTGGAACAACATGATATTAAACGCTATGGACTGGGATGCCACTCGAGTTCATGTATGTGGAAAAGCAGACAAGCAAATAGTTGTGGCAATATAGTGTACCTCTTGCTATTTTGGTCAAATGACCCAGTTTCTGTCTTCACTAATGCTAATTCACGGTGATGGGCTGTGATGCCGGTTAAACGGACTGGTTCTGATACAGCGCTTTTCTTCTCTGAGCTCTCAAAGTGCTTTACACAACTTGCCTGACTCACCCATTTGCAGAAGCACTTTTTTCTTTGCTCTTCCTTTCTTCATGTGCACTCATACTCCGATGGGTGCATCGGACAGCAACCTGAGGTTAGTGTTTTAGTGTCTTGTCCAAGGCAGGAGCTACAGCCACCTCCTGCTGGTGTTCCAGCGTTTTCCAGTCCATGACAGGCTTAAGCCTTGGTGGTTCCTAGGTTGTTCCTGAACATCCTAACCAATCCTGTCATCTGAGGACGACAGTTTCAGAAAGTAGTGACACATCTGAATATAGGACTTGTTTGAACTCTGATCTTGGAATCTGCAGTTGTTTAAAATGGTTTCCAACATGTTTAAATGCACAATTCTCCTTCTTGGGTCTTTAATTGAATTCAATTTCATTTATACAACACCAAATTATAACAGCAGTCGTTTCAACGGGTCAAGGCTCGCTGTGCGGCAGACAAAGGTAGGACCCAAACGCAGGAGTCAGAGGTGGGAGAAATAAACTGAAGAGGTAGATTTATTTGCCGTGATACTAAAAATGAAGTACAAAGAAACACTAAAAGAAACAAACAAAAGATAAACTACAATCTAAGACTCTGCAAAAACAAAGGAACAACACGACAAAGAACACAGGGAGACCGAAGACTTAAATACACACTCAGGATACCGAGGGGATGGACACATAAGGGAACACAGCAGGAACAAACACGAGACTATCAAAATAAGACAGGAAACATAAATAAATAAATAATAAATTTTTATTTATATAGCACCTTTCAAGACAGAATCACAAAGTGCTGCACATAAGATTACAAGTCATAAAAAGATTTAAAAAGAGAAAATAAAACAGGCATAAAATTAACCAAAAGACCAAGACAGACTTTTAATTCATTTGAAAGCCTGATGCTTAACATTGTCCACCCCAGCTGTGAAACTCAGAAACCAGTCTTACTTGTTATCATCTATCGTCCACCTGGGCCTTACACAGAGTTTCTGTCTGATTTCTCAGACTTTATATCTAATTTAGTTCTGAGCTCAAATAAAATAATTATTGTGGGTGATTTTAACATCCATGTAGATGCTAAAAATGACAGCCTCAACATGGCATTTAGTCTGTTATTAGACTCAATTGGCTTCTCTCAAAATGTAAAAGAACCCACCCACCACTTTAATCACACTCTAGATCTTGTTTTAACATATGGCATAGAAACTGAACATTTAACAGTGTTTCCTGAAAACCCTCTCCTGTCTGATCATTTCCTGATAACATTTACAATAATTGATTACACAGCGGTGGAGAGTAGATTTTATCAAAGTAGATGTCTTTCTGAAAGCGCTGTAACTAAGTTTAAGAATATAATCCACCCACTGTTATCATCTTCAATGCCCTGTACCAACACAGAGCAGAGCAGCTATCTGAACGCTACCCCAACAGAGGTCGATTATCTTGTTAATAATTTCACCTCCTCACTACGTACGACTCTGGATACTGTAGCTCCAGTGAAAACTAAGGTCTCTAATCAGAAGTACCTGACTCCGTGGTATAATTCTCAAACACGTACCCTAAAGCAGATGACTCGTAATCTGGAGAGGAAATGGCGTGTCACAAATTTAGAGGATCATCATTTAGCCTGGAGAAATAGTTTGCTGCTTTATAAGAAAGCCCTCCGCAAAGCCAGAACATCTTACTATTCATCACTGATTGAAGAAAATAAGAACAACCCCAGGTTTCTCTTCAGCACTGTAGCCAGGCTGACAAACAGTCAGAGCTCTGTTGAGCCAACCATCCCTTTAACGTTAACTAGTAATGACTTCATGAACTTCTTCACAAATAAAATTTTTATCATTAGAGAAAAAATTACCAGTAATCATCCCACAGATGTAATATTATCTACAGCTACTCTTAGTACCATTGATGTTAAGTTAGACTCTTTTTCTCCAATTGATCTTTCTGAGTTAACTTCAATAATTACTTCCTCCAAACCATCAACGTGTCTTTTAGACCCCATTCCTACAAAACTGCTCAAAGAAGTCCTGAATTAATTAATTCTTCGATCTTAAATATGATCAACCTATCTCTAATAATCGGCTATGTACCACAGGCCTTCAAGCTGGCTGTAGTTAAACCTTTACTCAAAAAGCCATCTCTAGACCCAGCAGTCTTAGCTAATTATAGGCCAATCTCCAACCTTCCTTTCGTATCAAAAATCCTTGAAAGAGTAGTTGTCAAACAGCTAACAGATCATCTGCAGAGGAATGGTTTATTTGAAGAGTTTCAGTCAGGTTTCAGAGCTCATCACAGCACAGAAACAGCTTTAGTGAAGGTTACAAATGATCTTCTTATGGCCTCTGACAGTGGACTCATCTCTGTGCTTGTCCTGCTAGACCTCAGTGCAGCGTTCGATACTGTTGACCATAATATCCTATTAGAGCGATTAGAACATGCTGTAGGTATTACAGGTACTGTGCTGCAGTGGTTTGTATCATATCTATCTAATAGACTCCAGTTTGTGCATGTAAATGGAGAGTCCTCTTCACACACTGAGGTTAATTATGGAGTTCCACAGGGTTCAGTGCTAGGACCAATTCTGTTTACATTATACATGCTTCCCTTAGGCAGCATCATTAGAAGACATAGCATACATTTTCACTGCTATGCAGATGACACCCAGCTCTATCTGTCCATGAAGCCAGATAACACACACCAATTAGTTAAACTGCAGGAATGTCTTAAAGACATAAAGACCTGGATGGCCGCTAACTTTCTGCTTCTTAATTCAGATAAAACTGAGGTTATTGTACTCGGCCCTGAAAATCTTAGAAATATGGTATCTAACCAGATTCATACTCTGGATGGCATTACCTTGGCCTCCAGTAACGCTGTGAGGAACCTTGGAGTCATTTTTGACCAGGACATGTCCTTCAACGCACATATTAAACAAATATGTAAGACTGCTTTCTTCCATTTGCGCAACATCTCTAAAATTAGAAATATCCTGTCTCAGAGTGACGCTGAAAAACTAGTTCATGCATTTATTACTTCCAGGCTGGACTACTGTAATTCATTATTATCAGGATGTCCAAAAAACTCCCTGAAAAGCCTTCAGCTAATCCAAAATGCTGCAGCAAGAGTACTGACAGGGACTAGAAGGAGAGAGCATATTTCTCCTGTTTTGGCTTCCCTTCATTGGCTTCCTGTTAAGTCCAGAATTGAATTCAAAATCCTGCTCCTCACATACAAGGTCTTAAATAATCAGGCCCCATCTTATCTTAATGACCTTGTAGTACCATATCACCCTATTAGAGCACTTCGCTCTCGCTCTGCAGGCCTACTTGTTGTTCCTAGAGTATTTAAAAGTAGAATGGGAGGCAGAGCCTTCAGTTTTCAGGCCCCTCTTCTGTGGAACCAGCTTCCAGTTTGGATTCGGGAGACAGAAACTATCTCTACTTTTAAGATTAGGCTTAAAACTTTCCTTTTTGCTAAAGCATATAGTTAGGGCTGGACCAGGTGACCCTGAATCCTCCCTTAGTTATGCTGCAATAGACGTAGGCTGCCGGGGGATTCCCATGATGCATTGAGTTTTTCCTTTCCAGTCACCTTTCTCACTCACTATGTATTAATAGACCTCTCTGCATTGAATCATATCTGTTATTAACCTCTGTCTCTCTTCCGCAGCATGTCTTTTATCCTGTCTTCCTTCTCTCACCCCAACCGGTCGCAGCAGATGGCCGCCCCTCCCTGAGCCTGGTTCTGCTGGAGGTTTCTTCCTGTTAAAAGGGAGTTTTTCCTTCCCACTGTCGCCAAAGTGCTTGCTCATAGGGGGTCATATGATTGTTGGGTTTTTCTCTGTATCTATGAAGCGCCTTGAGGCGACTTTTGTTGTGATTTGGCGCTATATAAATAAAATTGAATTGAATTGAATTGAACCAAAAGCAGTTTTAAAAATGTAAGTTTTGAGTTGTTTTTTAAAAACAGCTACTGAGTCCACAGTTCTTAATGCTTGGGGGAGAGAGTTCCACAGTCTAGGGGCCACAGTGGCAAAAGCTCTATCACCCTTAGTTCTCCTCTTAGTATTTTTTATAGCAAGTAAGCCCTGATCAGATGACCTCAAAGACCTGCTAGGGACATAGGGCTGTAGCAGATCAAAGATGTAGGCTGGTGCCAGTCCGTGCACAGCTCTGTAGGTCAAGACCAGGATCTTAAAATCAACTCTAAATTTAACAGGAAGCCAGTGTAACTGAGATAATAACGGTGTCACATGTGAGTACTTGGAGGATTTTGTCAAAAGCCTAGCTGCAGCGTTTTGCACAACCTGCAGACGATCCAGAGAACCTTTGCTTAGCAGTGCTTAAATGGAAGATTCATCTAGATTTCTGTGCGCCACATCTTAGTTACTCACTGCGCTGCTTTAAACTGCTATGAACTAAAAAGAAACTAGGGTGACCAAAGTCAAATTTCTGAAGTTCGAACACATTTTGATATTTTTTTAAAATCTTCGGTCAAGATCTTATGCATGGCTTAAACTTAACTGCTGTACTGTGACCACTCGCATTAGCAGATCCTTAGCAGTTACACAAAGTGCAAAAACTGTCTGAAGGCTGCTGCATTCAGATACAGCACAGAAGAGAATATTACAGAAGAAAATGACCTGAAAATTATCACTTCTATGTATGAGAGAGATTTCAAGAGGCTTATAAGCCACTAGGCCCAGGATCCTCCAGCAGCCACTAGGCCCAGGCTCCTGCAGCAGCCACTAGGCCCAGGCTCTTCCAGCAGCCACTAGGCCAAGGCTCTTCCAGCAGCCACTAGGCCCAGGACCCTCCTGCTCCACCAGGCCCAGGATCCTCCAGCAGCCACTGGGCCCAGGCTCCTCTAGCAAGGCACCAACAAGTAAATCGACAGTGACTTCAACGGGCCATCACAAGGAAATACCAATCTCATCATTTCCAAAATGCCGCCTAAAAGTTAAAAAAGTTTAATATAATTGCAATATCAGAAACATGGCTCGATAATGAGAAAGTTAGTGAAATGGGACTGGAAGGATACGAATTATTTACAATGAACAAGGTGAATAAAAAAGGAGGCGGTGTTGCTTTATATGTAGATAAAGTTTTGAAATGTAGTCTGATTGAATGTATGTCAAGCACCATAGATAACGTATTGGAATGTGTCACTATTGAAATCCATGTTGAAAAAGCTAACAATATAATTATAAGTTGCATCTATAGGACACCAGGTTCATGCCTTGAGACATTCAATGAAAAACTTGCTGCTATGTTTAGCAACCTAAATGATAAAAAAAAGTGCAAATAATTTGTGGTGATTTTAATATAGATTTGCTGAACCCAAATGGACATCAGAAAACAACAAATTTCATCAGTACAATGTATAGTAACTCCCTTTTCCCTGTAATTATAAAACCAAGTAGAATAACAATTGATACAGCTACACTGATAGATAATATATTCACAAATAAAATTGACCATGAAATAGTAGGTGGACTTCTTATAACTGATATAAGCGATCATCTTCCTGTTTTTGCAATTTTTCAAAATTATTTTGGGATTAAAACTAAACAAAAGAATCAAATATTTGATATGATATGACATAGAACAACAAGAGCCATTGCTGCCCTCCAGGTGGACTTAAAGGAACACAACTGGAATGAGGTTTTTGCAAATGAAGATTCAAATAGTGCATATGATGCATTCCTATCAACTGTAATTTCACTAAATGAAAAACATTGTCCTTTAATCTAAATCACTAGAAAGCATCACAGATCAAATAAGCCATGGATCACAAAGGGGATAGAAGATGCATGTAAAAAGAAAAATAATCTATATAAGAGATTCATAAAACAGAGGACAAAAGATGCTGAAATAAAGTACAAGTTATATAAAAATAGATTAGTAAATATTATAAGAACAAGTAAGAAAGAATATTACCACAAATTATTGGAGCAAAGTAGAAGTAACACACAAGAAACATGGAGGATATTAAATAGTATAATCAAAAAGGGCTCAAAAAATAAGAATTATCCAGATTATTTTAAAAAAGATAAAGATATTGTGCTTGATAAAACTAAAGACATTGCAAATGAATTTAATGATTTCTTTGTAAATGTTGGCTTTAATTTAGCAAAAGAAATTCCAGAGTCAAGAAATAATAACGACCTAAATAAACATATTACTCAGAATGTGTCCTCCATGTTTATTGGTGCTGTAACTCATAGAGAAATAATTAACATTGTGAAGACATTTAAAAATAAAAAGTCCACTGACTGTTTTGGTATTGACATGATATTAGTTAAAAGTATTATAGAATATATAGTGCAACCTCTCGCATACATTTGTAATCTGTCCTTTCAAACTGGTGTATTTCCCTCACAAATGAAAATAGCAAAAGTTATTCCAATCCATAAAAACGGAGAGAGATGTCAGTTTACCAATTATAGGCCAATATCACTGCTCCCACAGTTCTCAAAAATTTTAGAAAAGTTATTTGTTAATAGACTTGATAAATATATTGAGAAGCATAATCTCCTAAGTGATAACCAATATGGCTTTAGAGCAAAAAGGTCCACTTCGATGGCAGTGATGGAACTTGTAGAAGGGATATCTAATGCTATAGATAATAAGGAATATACTGTTGGTGTTTTTATAGACTTAAAAAAGGCGTTTGATACAATTGATCTATATTAATGAATAAACTAGAGAGATATGGCATAAGAGGGTTAGCATACAAGTGGATGAAAAGTTACCTGGATGACAGATATCCATATGTCGAATTCAATAATGTAAAATCTAAGCAGTTGAAGGTAACTTGTGGTGTTCCTCAGGGCTCTGTGCTGGGCCCTAAATTATTTATATTATATATAAATGACATATGTAGCATTTCCAAACTGTTAAAATGTGTATTGTTTGCTGACGATACCACTCTGTATTGCTCAGGTAAAAACCTAGAACAGCTTCTGACTACAGCGGAAAAGGAGTTAAATATATTAAAAAACTGGTTTGATGTAAATAAGTTATCATTAAATATAAAGAAAACAAAATTGATTATTTTTGGCACTAGACAAATGAAAAATGTATCTAAAATCAGGGTTAATGGAATTGAAATTGAAAGAGTGAACGAAAATAAATTTCTTGGAGTGATAATTGATGATAAGCTGAGCTGGAAGTCTCATAAACCATGTGAAAACAAAAATGTCAAAAACCATTGCTATTCTCTATAAAACAAAGCATGTCCTGAGCAAAAAATCATTATACACACTTTATTGTACTCTGTTGCTTCCATATATGACTTACTGTCTGGAGATATGGGCTAATGCATATAAAACGAACACTCTTCCTATTTTCAAGTTACAAAAAAGAGCTATAAGAATTATAAACCAATCAAACTATACAGAACCAACTAACATTTTGTTTATTAATCTGAATACCCTGAAATTTTATGATTCAGTTGAATATAAAATGGCACAGATAATGTATAAAGCTCAAAATAACTTGCTTTGCCCCAGTACTCAGAAGCTGTTCAAAGTCAGAGAGAGTCAATATGACTTAAGGGGAACAGATTTCTTTAAAAAAAAACAAGATAAGGACAAATATAAAGCAGAGATGTGTTTCTGTTAGAGGAGTTAACCTGTGGAATAGTTATGACAGTGATTTAAAAAGGTGTAGTTCATTTTCCTTGTTTAAAAATATGTTTAAAAATAGAGTATTAGAAAAATATATATATCAAGAATGAAAAGAGCAAAAAAAACCAAAAAAAACCCAACTCTTGATTCTTTTGCTTTGATGTAGTTACTTATCTAAGGTGGAAAGTTTTTGGGGTTTTTTTGTTTTTTTGTTTGGTTGTTTTGTTTTTTCTTTGTTTTATTATTTGCTTCGAGCCCTGTGTACAGGAGCTGCATGCAAAAAGATCTTTTGTTAAAAGGGTTGGCGTAATCAGCAAATGCTTCAGCCAATACCTTTTGATTAGCCTTGTCTCATGCTTTCTTGCTTTGTGGTAGATCTTTGTTCTGTCTTCACTGAGATATTTGAATGCTAATCAATAAAATCAAATCAAAATCAAATCAAATCAAATCAAGAGCGAAGTGCTCTAATAGGGTGATATGGTACTACAAGGTCATTAAGATAAGATGGGGCCTGATTATTTAAGACCTTGTATGTGAGGAGCAGGATTTTGAATTCTGGATTTAACAGGAAGCCAATGAAGGGAAGCCAATACAGGAGAAATCTGCTCTCTCTTTCTAGTCCCTGTCAGGACTCTTGCTGCAGCATTTTGGATTAGCTGAAGGCTTTTCAGTGAGTTTTTAGGACTTCCTGATAATAATGAATTACAGTCGTCCAGCCTGGAAGTAATAAATGCATGAACTAGTTTTTCAGCGTCACTCTGAGACAGGATATTTCTAACTTTAGAGATGTTGCACAAATGGAAGAAAGCAGTCTTACATATTTGTTTAATATGTGCGTTGAAGGACATGTCCTGGTCAAAAATGACTCCTCACATTACCACTGGAGGTAAGTATTATTTATAAAAATTATTTCCTGCCCATTTACATAATTATATTGTTTTACTTATTTATAATTATTTACATGTTATGTGGTTTATAACATAATTCAGAATAATTGTATAGAATATATCTCTTTGGAAAATAGAGTATAATTAACATGATTCATTATTAATTAACTGGATTACATATGTTTAAAATAAAACAATAATTTTTCAGATTTAAACTGATGGTGCAGAAGAGCTGTATGGTCTAAGTGTACGTGGTGTTTTTGCTAAGAAAGCTGCACGTGTGGTGGCTTTTTACATGGCAGGTCATTTATGTCCAGGAAAGTATAGTTTTAAAGAACATGGTCTCCTTCAGACTGAACCAGAACCGTTATCATTTGACCTGATGATGGCATTTCAGTCATTCAGTCAGTGATAACATCATCAAAGTCTTGCAGGCAGCTAACTATGAAAATAAACACCATGAAATCTGCATGAAAGAACAAGCAGCTCAGGTTTGGGTAATACTGTTTTTAAATGGTTTTGTTCTTTTTATCTTTTTGTGTCTGATACTGAGAGATGTAGCCCTCATTCTGGACACATGGAAAGAGATGTTTGTGTGTTTCTGGGATTTTATTCATATGTCCATTAAATGAATAATTTGAGTGTGGTCGTTTTCAGACCCCAATCTTTTTTCATGTAAACTTGAGAAAAAACATTAAGGTGTTGCCTGCCAAAAGAATTTTTCTGGAGAAAATACAAAGTGCACGGCTGTAAATCGAACAATAAATTCTTACCGTGACAACAAATTATTATTATTTTCTAATAATAACTGGGATTACAATTGCTTCATATTGTTATTACAAATAGGCCTTCAAAAGGTTAGAAAAACTGCCCAATGTTCTCCCACAGGTCCAAAGACAAATGACTCATCTAAACAGGACAGGATTTAGTAGCAGGTTATGGTCTGGATCTAACTGACTGTTGTAAAACACAGTCTGCTTAGTGAGCGACAAGTGCTGCAGGCAGCAGCAGGATCTTATAACTTACTGACTGCTGGTACTTAATATATAATGCAATATACTACACTGTGCCATTTGTCATTTGAAGCAAGACACAGATTATGGCTCAGGGCAGTGCATCTGTCCTAGAGGCTGCTGGGAAATGGACTAAAAGCTCCTCCAGCTGAGCTGAGCCAATCACATGCTGAACCCTTGATCACCCTCACTCCTCCTCTAGAGCACTTTAGCTTCACACACACATAAACACGCTGTCTCTCAAATTTTTCTCCTACTTTTAGTTGGCTTTCCATTTTCTCCTTTCTCTCTGTGTTGTAGACATGAGCACATATGCCAGCAATGCACGCACGCGCGCGCGCGCGCACACACACACACACACAGACACGCACACACACACAAACGCACACACACAGAGAGAGAGAGCAAACCTTTCCCTGCTGATTTATTCCACTACACAGGAATTAGCCATTTCCTTTTGCAGCACACTAACCAGTATAGAAAGCAAGCTTCAGGCATCAACCTAGAGTTAACTACTGGTCTCTGTAGCATCTCCTCTCTACAGGCAGTCTAAACCCGGTGGGAGTCTAAATGAACCATATTGGGATCCTACTGGGGGCAGTCTAGTTTCTTTGACAAATAATCCCTGGCATTTATCAATCGAGTCGTGGTCAGCAGAGTGGCCAGCTTCCCACCAAGAAGGAGCATTTAGAAATTTTAACAACACAATTCAATTTGTGCTGGGCATCACTGCCACTCCTTTTTGTAACAATGTATGCACACGTGCCACAAATTAAAATGAGGGGGAGGTTAGGGAATTGTCAGCCTTCAAATGGCTGACATAAGTTACAAGCAAAATTTTAATTAGCCAGGGGGAGTGGAGTGATAATTCAGAGGGGCCCTGTTCTGTCAGGGGCTTGTCTACATTGTGTTCCTTCTTTCAGCAGGCATCTGGAGACTCCAGCAGGGCCCCAGCAAACGTCTACTTAGGATATAACTACTTGTCACACACAATGAAATGTAGGGACCCTCTCCACATTAACACCCTTCACTAAAGCAATAGTCATACTGAGGATGCTTGAGTAGGGTTACTAAATTCATTGAATGTTGTCTCCCATTAGCCAGTTATACATATTTTAAATTGTTGCTCATTACTTTTGTATAGATTTGTATCTTTAATTATTTTATAGTAATAAAGTATTCTGCAAAGATTTTACATGTTTGCTTTGGTTGGAAAAAACCTGGATGTTGACCCATAAATATATTAATAACAGATCGATGGTGAAACCGGTCTGGACTGGTTCTATACAGCACTTTTCCACACAACTTGCTTCAATCAAACCGTTACTTTTTTTCTCTGCTTTTTCTACATAAGTGCTTTCTATCTAACATTCGCGCTCTGATGGGCGTATTAAAGAACAGCTTGTGGTTAATATCTTGCCCAAGAGTATCTGAACTGAGCAGACAGGGATTGAGCTACCAACCTTCTGATTTATAGGTGACCGGCTCCACCACCTGAGCTACAGCCACCCACCGATCACGGGTTCTGAAGGTGTCCCATTGTGTCAGATACCAAAAGTTCAACTCAATTCAGTTTTATTTATGTATCTCCAAATCACAACAACAGTCGCCTCAAGGTTCTGTATATTGTAAGGTAGACCCTAGAATAACACATACAGAGAAAAACCCAACAATCATATGACCCCTATGAGCAAGCACTTTGGCGACAGTGGGAAGGAAAAAACTCCCTTATTAGCAACAGATCCTTCTACTCCTAGAATGTGGTTC
Source organism: Perissodus microlepis (assembly GCF_051167445.1). Classification (NCBI taxonomy): domain Eukaryota; kingdom Metazoa; phylum Chordata; class Actinopteri; order Cichliformes; family Cichlidae; genus Perissodus; species Perissodus microlepis. The sequence goes on along the minus strand of NC_140472.1, from coordinate 507,074 downwards.
TTCCATGGATCCAATTCTTTCTACAGAACCTACGGTTGTTTGGTCCAAATCAAATCTAGAACTTTGATGTTTCTCAGCCTGATATTTAACAGTGTCTGCAGTGTGGCATCGTACTTGCTGCCATTTGCAAGATGTGAAAGGTAACAGAGTGTATCAGACTTCTTTCTTCCATTGTTCCTCAGACTGTTCTCGTGTTGAAATGCACAGCGTTACATTTTTACATTTTTGCATTTTTGCATTCTCACCCATCTGCAGCAGCATCACATGCAGTATCAACCGTCTTCTGTGTCATCTACTTTCTATAACAACCAACATCACTAACAGCTGTAGTAGCATACGTTTGAATGATGCTGGCTTGACTTCACTTCCCAAGTGCATCGGTGAACACTGGGCACACATGACCGTCTTGCTGGTTCCTTCCTCCTATGGCATCTCCGAAAACGTTAGAGCACTTATACAAATATGTGATGTCTTGATAAATCGAGCAGGTATTTGAAGTTTACACAGAAACATTCTCACATGAAAATATCTTTAAAGTTTATTTTGTGACCCAGAAAGAGTGATATTTCAAACTCCGCCACTCTGTGTTCCTCCGCCACTGCCTCGTTTGAGTTTTGGACGAAATGCATTCTGGGATATTGCATTTCGTCATTTCGAGCTGATTGGAGACCAGAACAGCCAATCAGATTTTTTTGCATCCAAGTCTGTGATTGGCTGGTTTAGTGGCACAAATATAACGGTGTAGAGAAAGAGTTGAGCGCACACGGGCAGAAATGTTGAGAGCGCAAGCAACACATTACGAGCGAGCGCAAATGCAAAAACTGAGCGAGAGGGGCTGCTGTTGTGTGTGTGTGTGTGTGTGTGTGTGTGTGTGTGTGTGTGTGTGTGTGTGGATAATAGCAAACACTGAAATACAGTTTTTGCACGCAGCAATGAACTTTGTTCACTCAAATTCAGCTTTTCTTCGCTCAAAATAAATTTCTCCTCAAAATACAACACTTGCACCTGCAAACTTTTTTTACGTGCGCTCAGAATAGTGGCACAAAAATAACACCATACACTTTTGGAATTACCCATTGCATATGGAGATCACCCCTGTTTGAGATCACCCGCTTGACATAGCCATCAGAATTTGGACCCTATATGCTTTTAATAGATGTTTCTTCCTTCAAATACATCAGCTTCAAAACTGGACTATACACTCTCTCTGTTTATCACTCTCTAGAAATAAAGAAAATTTCAAGTTTCAGTTTTTTGAAACCTTCTCTGCTCATTGACCTTCATGCCTTAAAGCTCTTTTAATGCTATTACTACACAACACAACCAACAGCCTCAGTGCTTTAACAAATTCAGCCAGTTACATTTCAATCTGGGGACTTCGTAGTTTACTAAATAAATGCATTTCAATAAGGACAGATCATTAGAAAGAATGAACATGACTTATTGATGAACAGAATATAGATCAAGACTCCGATTGCCCATCTCAGCAAAACGGAAAGGATTAGTAAGTAAGTAAGTAAAATTTTATTTATATAGCACCTTTCAAGACAAAGATCCCGAAGTGCTTTACAAAGAAATACCAGGACATTTAAAACAAAACAGACAACAAGTTAACCAAACACAATTCCAAAAAGATCAGCTTTTTGTTGTTTTTAAAAAGACTGAGTCCACAGATCTCAGGCTCAAGTTCCACAGTCCCAGAGCCACAGTGGGAAAGCTCCGTCTCCCTGAGTTCTCAGCCTTGTATGCTGTATGTAAGTAGGCCCTGATCACATGACCTCAGGGACCTGCTAGGGACATAGTGCTGCAGAAGTTCAATAATGTAAGCCGGTGCTGGTCCATGAAGAGCTCTAAAGCAATGCAGCTGTATTAGCAACGGTGTCACATGTGAAGTTCATTGTGGAGAAGAGTTTTTCACACAGATAGGTGCTGCCAAAAAGGCACATGATCCGCTTAAACTCCATCAAGGAAGGTGGAGGGCAATCCTCTCAAAAATTGTCCAAGCTTGTCTGTGGTTTCACTCGCCTCTCCGAACTTGGCTTTGAGATCAGAATTGAACTGCAGTCACTTAGCTCCATCTAAATGGTAAATGGACTGATTCTTATATAGCGCTTTTCTACTCTCCTGGAGTACTCAAAGCGCTCTATACAACACGCCGCATTCACCCACTCACACAAGCAATCTATGCTTTGTCAGTGCTTTTTAACTAACATACATTCATACAGTGTAAGGAGCTTGGAAAGAAAAGCATCTGGACTTCTTTAAGTTGCTTGAAGACGTTTCACTTCTCACCCGAGAAGCGTCTTCAGTTCTGAGGTCAATTGGTGGAGACTCCCAGATTTAAACCCTATGGGAGTGTCCAGCTGGGTGACAAAAAACGTATTAGCACTGGGTGACAGTGTAGGTTTTCCCGAAACTCATTACAAGTGACCAGCATTGCTAATTTGTGTTGTTGTCACGAGCCTGAGCTATGGTAGCACACAAGTGTTAAAAATATAAAACACCCAGGGCAACGACTCACACAGGCGCCTGTGAGAAAAAACACACGGGCCGTACTAATGTCAAACTTTGATTTCAAGTAGGGGGCCACAAATATTGTTCTGGGGGCTGCTAACTGAATGTCATCAGCATAGCAGTGATAGCAAATGCCTGAAAGGGGTTCAAAATATGCTGAATAGGAAGTAAATATGTTAGAAATAATAAGTGCCCCAATACAGAACCTTGTGGCACACCATAGGTAAGGGAAGTGGAAGATGACCTGTACTGGGAAATCACAGAAAAGCATAGTTCAGACAAATATGAGGAGAACCACTCCAAGGCAGATCCAGATACACCGACATAATATTTCAGCCTAGCAAGCAAAATGTGGTCAAGGCCGACAGGAGGTCTAACATCAGCGAACATTTTCCTCTATTGTTTTGCATCAAAATGTCACTGGAGACTCTAAGAGGAGCCTTTTCAGTAGAATAAGCTCTATGAAAGCCAGACTGAAACTTGTCAGCAATGCTGTATTTGTCAAAAACGGCTATCTTAGCAATAAACGGTCATTTTGAGATGGGTCTGTAACTGCTAAGAAGAGAAGGGTCTAACTTGGGTTTGGGTAAAAAGGTCGAGGCTCCGGAGGGATTCGAGCAGGACCCCCTGGAACCTAGATGCTGATGGTGGAGATGAAGGTGGTCTTGAATGGAGCTTGAGTAATGAGGAGGTGGGTTGCACAAAGGCGTCTGCGAAGGATAAGGACAAATGCGCAGTGAGATTTAAACTACGTAGCATGAAGGCCGATTGGCCTGGAGAAGGCTGGGAGAAGGTGATTGGACTAGACCAGTGATGACACAAACAGTGTGGGAAAGTGGAACTGATGAAGCTGAGATTTAGCCAGCAGCACCTGGAAGCCGACAGATGGGAGGCCATCTTCCTTTTTGATTCTTTACTGATCTTGTTTTTTGAACACATAAGCTTCATGTATTAGCTTATTTACATAACATGCTTTACATTTCTGTGTATTATGTCCTCTGCTCTTTGATGCAGCTCATCTACAACAAAGCCCGTCTCTGTCATGAAGTATATAAGGAAAAAAATGGTAAATGGCCTGTATTTGTATAGCACTTTACACAAACATCCACACACTGGTGATGGCAGCTACATTGTAGCCACAGCCGCCCTAGGGCGCACTGACAGAGGCGAGGCTGCCGGACACTGGCGCCACTCTGACCACCACCAGTAGGCAACAGGTGAAGTGTCTTGCCCAAGGACACAACGACCGAGACTGTCGGAGCCGGGGCTCGAACCGGCAACCTTCCAATTACAAGGCGAACTCCCAACTCTTGAGCCACGATGGCCCTACAGGAAGCCTGTGGTACCGAAGCAGAAAGTATGAGGATCGTTAATATTTCAGAGTCCACCCTGCCTTCCTGACTGTTATCCAATCTCAGCTCTCCACATGGCACTTTACGTTGGCATTATTAATTTACTGATAAAATGGATGACTGAGTAAGCATGTGTGATGGCTGGACAGGAGGGGGGTTGCTGCTGGGACAGGATTGAGCTTTTTGTACAGAGGCTAGAGGGGTAATTGAGATCAATCCTCCACCCTCCACATTTTCAAAATGTTAAAAATATAAACTAATATAACTGTGTTCATCCTAAAAAGGATGACCAAAGCAAACAGCAAAAGCATTTGATCATTTGAAAAATAGCTGAGAAGCTACACCTTATCAGTTTATGTCAGTTTATCATCAGCACCAGGTGGGCAGAGACACCTAAGTTTATGAATGCCTTAACTGAAGGACGAGAAGATGTAGGAACTTAAAACTGATACTTATTGAAGTGTATCTACTAAAAATCTGAGACAGCTCTGAATCTCAGTGACCTCGACCTAAAGGTCAAAGGTTGAGTTCTCTGAAAACCTAGTGCGGTAACTCAAGGTGGAGGTCACCTACGATTTTCATATTGATACCAGAGGTGCAGCTACTAAAAATCTTGGACAAGTTCAAATCTCAAGTTCAAAAGCAGTGGTTTGAATCATATCTATCTCATATTTAGACTCCAGTTTGTTCACGTAAATAGAAAGTCTTAGTCGTACTTTCAAGTTAATTATGGAGCCAGATAACACACACTAACACACACCAATGAGTTAAACTGCAGGAATGTCTTAAAGACATAAAGACCTGGATGGCCGCTAACTTTCTGCTTCTTACTTCAGATCAAACTGAGCTTATTGTACTCGGCCCTGAAAATCTTAGAAATATGGTCTCTAAGCAGATCCTTAGTCTGGATGGCATTACCTTGGCTGCCAGTAACACTGTGAGGAACCTTAGAGTGATTTATACATATGACATAGTATAGTACTATGACATCTTTAATATAAGATGAGGCCTGATTATTCAAGCATGTGTGGAGAAGGATTTAAAATTTGATTCTGGAATCAACAGCCAATGAAGAGACACCAGTATGAATGAAACAGGCTCTTTGTTTCTAGTCCCAGAAAGATAGTTCAGTGAGTTTATTTACAGTGACTATTTACATTATTTCAGTCTTTTTGAAGGGATACATCCACAGTCTCTTACATACACTGCTCCAGGAAGGGGGGCTCATCAGGTAGTGAAATCCTGTATCTGACAGAGAGATTCTCCACTCCAGCTCTCTCACAGAAGCCTCCAAGAAATAAACAGGTCAGGTTCCTGGGGCAGACAGGTGAGAGGTAGGCAAACATTAAAACAGGTAAACAGACTCATGGCACAGAGGTGACTACCATGACTGATTCAATGCTCGGGCGACAAGTGAAGGAAAGTCCACAGGAGCCAGCTGATTAACAGGTGGGTGATTATCCCAGACGTGTGTGGCAGGAGGGTGGAGATCCAGCAGGATTCACACACACACACACACACACACACACACACACACACACACACACACACACACACACACACACAAACTGAGAGAGAGAAAACAGAAAGGCGGAATCACACAGGATGGCTGGAGGACCATGACACATATAATTAAGGCTGGATCAGGTGACCTGGATCCTCCCTTTGCCAAAGTAGGGTGGAAAAGCTCTCTTTAAATCTGTAGCTTCAGAGCATAAACTACTAGTACAGGTACAGTGAGAGGGATGACTGACAGGGAAAAGCAAAAACTGGAGAAAGAAGACAAAGTTAACTTACAGTAGTGGCATATGAATGCAGGGTAAGAGAAGGTACTCGGTGTATCAAGTCTCTGAGCAGCCTGAGCCTATGGCTACCTAACTAATGGATGATTCGGAGTCAGCTGATCCATAAACTTGAAAAGGAAAGCTTTAGCCCAGTCTTAAAAGTAGAGAGCACATCCCAGCTGGGAGCTAGTTCCCTGTGCAAAAGTCTTGTCTGACCCTAAGTGTGGATTTGTAGAGGATTGGAAATTGTTGGATTCGAAGGAAGGCCCTTGAGGGGACTGTTGCAACAGTTTTGACCTTTCTGAACTTTTGTTAATCTTTCACTGTAAAAGTCAAACCAGACAAACCAGTCAGACTGGTGGAAAACTGTCAAGACAGTTTTCCACCCCAGACAGCCCACCTGAGAATGAGACTATTCTGTCCCCTTAGCTAACTAACCTGGGACATAGTCTCTGATGCTCTGACCGAAGCAGAGGGAGCCAGGCCCCAGTATAGACCAGACCCCAGTATAGACCAGACCCCAGTATAGGATCCCCTAATCGGCGCTATGTTCCAATCGGGGGTCTGGTCAAAAGTTCTTCACTGGATCCACACCGCGAGTTTCGACTGACATCCCAGTGTCAACTGTGCCACAGCCTTCCTCCAGTGCCTGTTCTGGTGGCCATCCTTGGCCAAGGATGTCTGTGAGCATCCTCCTTCCTGTCCTGTATGTGCACAAAACAGTTCTCCATTTTTAAGGAAATAACATGATTTATTTTTGTCGTGGTCCGGAGTCTAGTGACTCCGTGTTTTTGTTTGTGATTATTATTATTCATTGTTTCTGGTTCTCTCTGTTTTCCTTTGCTTTTGTTTTTGTACTGTTTCCTTGGCCAAAATAAAGGCTCGTTTTCTCTTTAAACATTCTCCTGTAACCACGTCTGCATTTGGGTCCTCATTCTCATCCACTCCACGCCGTCTGTTTTGCCAGAGGTGACAGTATGATCCGACCATACTATGGACCCAGCAGACTTCAAGCTGCACGAGCAGCGGGAGACAACGTTCACCCAGCTGAAGGAAGAGCTCCGCTGGAAGACATGGCGTGCCGCTGCCACCACCGCTTTCCTCCCGTTCTGACCCGCTCAGCCGGCGCCGGCGCCACCGTTGATCTCCGGACCTGCTCTGTTGCCGCAGTCGCCGCCTTCCATGCGGCCGGCATCCAGAACTGTGTCTGCTCTGCCTACTACTATTGTCATAAAAGATAAGGACACCTGCAGCCCACTGCCATCTCAGCACCACCAGAGATCAGCAGTACATGTTAGTATATCTCCAATAAGGAATGATCAGCAACCAAATTTGCTATCCAAACCCTTTAAAAGAGTACTAGTGTGTTGTCTTTGTGAGTAGGAAGGTCACACTAAACCCATGTATTTAGTGTGTAGTCCGTGACCTAACAAAATTCTGAGTTACAACCTGAAAATGGATCATCAATAAAAATGACAACAGTAAAGATTAATGGGAGAAAAATCAAAGCCCTGATAGATAGTGGCAGTACTCAAACTCTGGACAGCATGTACCCAATAGTATTTTGTGTACTCTTGAAACTATGCCAGTCTGTTGTGCACATGGTGATGGAAAGCCTTCGGTTACAGCTGACATCTTTTTTGAAATGCAAGGGCAACCACATCCATTAAATAGGTGTGGCAGATAACTTGCAATAACTTGCAATTTCCAGTCATGCCATGCTTTATGAATTGTTGGAACCTGTACAGAACTATAATGTTGTGACAAGAGGCCAAGCTAAAGAAATGATGAGCATCTCCCAACACTCAGTGCTTTGCCTTTTTTAATGCTGAAGTAGAAACAAAACCCAGGAAATCACGCAGTCAGAGAAGGGAGGAAAAGTTCAAAGATACTATTGTAAAACCAGCAGCTGAGGTTACTCCAGAGATACGCTTGGAATTCCAGATACCTACCATACCTACCAACATAATTCAAATGCAACAAAACAACCCAACATTATCAAGCATTTAAATGAAAGTGAGGGAAAGGGAATCTGAGGTTGAGCCTGACAGTGCCAAAGAGCCATCAGCACGGCCCAGCTAAGCAGCGAGTAATCCCTCAAGCAGTCCAAGACGTAGTGCTCACCTTGGGCTGCTTTGTTCCCTGGACTGGCGATCTAGGGAAACATAAGAGTGCTGCTCGCATTAAACGTCACTTTTACTGCCCTGGCCTGCGCTCAGATGTTTCTGCAGAAGTTTCCCTCAGAAGACATCAACTCAAGGGTCCTTCAGCCCACCACTCCAGCCTCTGCCTGTTATTAGTATTCCTTTTGAATTTCTTGGAACTGACATTGTTTGCCTGTTGGAATATAGCAAAGCAGGAAATCGTTACATTACAGATTCTGTTGGTCGTTACAGATTATGACACTAAATATTCTGAAGTCTTCCCATTAAAAAATAAAAAGGCAAAGCTGTGGCTTTTTCTTTATTTTGGTTTAAGGATTGGTTTCTCCTGTGAAATTCTCAAAGATAAAGGCACCAACTTTATATCTGTGCTATTAAAACAGGTCCATAAGCTACTGGGCATCAGGAGTGTGAGGACCTCCCCATACCATCCCCATACAGATGGGTTTATGAAACATGTTAATCCAGCCCACAAACTAAAGTTCCATAAGTGTCTGGATACAACTGGAATCATTGAATTTTGCTTACCCTGAAGTACCTCAGGCCTCCACTGGTTTCTCACCTTTTGAACTTCTTTATGATCATGAGGTAAAGGGTCCTCTGATTGTGTTTAAAAGAAAGTCGCCAAACTGTCATATCCTATGTTATCAGAATGAGAGATAAATGATACAAATGATAGCAAGCTACTGGCAAATTGGCAGGATCGCTTTGAAGTGCAAAAGAAACTAGGTCCTACTACTTACCAGGTTATCACTCCAGGGCTCTAGCAATCTAGTAGAGTGCTTCATGTTAACCTGCTTAGAGAGTGGGTCATACACACTGAGAAAGCAGCATTGTTGCTCATTCGTTGTGTGGGAGAGGACAAAGAGGCTGATCATGAATATTTTGATTTGATTTAATTTGATAAACCTTTATTAGTCCCACAAGGGGAAATTTCATAAGGCTGCCAACCTATTGCACGCAATGGCGGCGCCATCTTACCCTCCGACCATACATACATTACACAAAACATCACACGGGGAAGACAGGTCAGAGAGGTATAACAATGGAAAATGCACCACATGAGGAAAGATAAGGAGAAAAAATAACTCCCCCCAGACTGAGCTCCAACAGGGAGATCAGTTTGAGAACAGAAAAAACACCTCTGCACATGGAAAACTCTTAATACACCAAAGAAACACATGACAAGCAGCAGGGGGGGGTAAAGGGTGAGAGACCGCCGATTTAGACAGTACATCCGGGCCTGCGTGCGCTGGTCTCCTCGATCCACCGTCAGCATCGGAGGGGAATAAGCGTCGAAGGCGTTTGGAAAGGGAGGGGGGATGAGTGTGTGCATATCAGTGTATATGTATGTGTGTGCGTGTCCAGAGTTCAGCTGAGACAGTGTCCTTCGCCCTGCCAGGCTAAGTAAACAGTCTTCCAGCCAACCCAGGTGGCCTTGCATGGAATGGGAAGAACAGACTCAACACAGTCGTTATCAGGGTGTTGTTGTTCAGCTCCAGCCTTGAGACCGCAGCTGGTGCCAAAGGGGTATCTGCATTATGATGGTGGTTTTTACTTTAGTGCGAACAGCTCATATGAATTTCAAAGCTGTTCTACAGTCCAACACTGGTCTCTCAATCTCCCGTTGGAGAGCCGCGAGCTTCGCCATACTTGCGCTCTGTGATGTTGTCATTTCTTGTGCTCAAGGGGCCGATTCTGAGAACTCACGGCAGTGTGCCTCCCCGAGATGTATCCAGTCTGCAGTCAGAGATGTTATTCTGAGTATTCACAGCAGCCGTAGCTTCTCCAAGATCTTATCCGTGCCGACTCAATAAGCCCATTTTGAGAAACTCACGCCTCGTCCCATCGTTCCAATCCCAGCGGGCAGCCTTGTGGGGGTTTGAACAGCCAGTTCCGCTTCCTTAATTCTTCGATAAGTCAGGGCCAAGCCAGCTCCGATCAGCCAGAACCCTGTTATCATGGTTCCGAATAGGTGGATATCTTCAGCACTCAGGCTCACCCGAGCCCAGACTTCTCGTTGAGAAAGGAGTGTCAATTGCATTTAGGGACCAGTTGATCTAATCCATAATTCCTCTTTTAGGTTTTAGAGAACAGACTGTGAGAGAGTGTTCCAGGGAAAATACAAAAAAAAGCACGAGACTAGACGAGGACACAAGAGGCTAAGCAGGGAAGATAAGGGAGAGGAGGAGGAGGAGAGAAAAGTGCGACTGCCTTCGTCAAGAGCAAGAGCAGAAAGTAGGCCAGAGGCCACCTCTGTCTGCCTCTGACATGGATTTAACCCATCTTACTACAGCACAAGAATAGGAGTTACAATCTTTACTTAAATCAGACATATTTCCAGAAAGTCAATAAATGTAAACAGACTGGTTCTTATATAGCACTTTTCTACTCTGAGCACTCAAAGTGCTTTACACAGCTTGCCTTATTCACATAAGCACGTTTTGTGCGCTCTTTCTATCTAACATTCACACGCATTCATACGCTGATGGATGCATCAGAGAGCAACCTGGGGGTAGTATCATGCCCAAAGATATCCAGCATGCACAGGGATCAAGCCACCAACCTTCCGATTAGTAGGTGACCCGCTCTATCACCTAAGTTACAGCCACCATATTTCCCAATATCAATGTGTTTGATATTGTAAGGCAGAGGCAGGGAACGTTAGTCCTCGAGAGCCGGTGTCCTGCAGGTTTTAGATCTCACCCTGGGTCACCACACCTATGATTAGTTTATCAAATGATTATCAAACGTTTATCAAATGATTAGTTCATTACAAGTTCTCTGGAGAACTTCAAGACATGTTGAGGAGCTAATTTAGCCATTTAAATCAGCTGTGATGGATCAAGGACACATCTAAAACCTGCAGGACAACGGCCCTCGAGGCCTGGAGTTCCCTGCCCCTGTTGTAAGGTATAGAGCCTACAATAATACAGAGAAATCTCCATCAATCAGATGACCCCCTATGAGCAAACGCGTTGGCGACAGCCTGAAGGAATGATTGCTAATCTGCTAATGACTGGAAGCTGGTTCCACAGAAGAGGGGCCTGAAAACTGAAGGCTCTGCCTCCCATTCTACTTTTAAATACTCTAGGAACAACAAGTAGGCCTGCAGTGTGAGAGCGAAGTGCTCTAATAGGGTGATATGGTACTACAAGGTCATTAAGATAAGATGGGGCCTGATTATTTAAGACCTTGTATGTGAGGAGCAGGATTTTAAATTTGATACGAGATTTAACAGGAAGCCAATGAAGATAAGGCAGTACTGATAGTCCCTGTCAGGACTCTTACTGATAAACAGAAGGTCTTTATGGAACTTCAGAGATGTTGCACAAATGGAAGAAAGCAGTTCTACATATTTGTTTAATATACACATTGAACAACATTCCCTGGTCAAGAACGACTCCATGATTCCTCATAGTGGAACTGGAGGCCAAGGTAATGCTGGTCCGCTGTCAGAGGCCATAAGAAGATCATTTGTAACCTTCACTAAAGCTGTTTCTGTGCTGTGATGAGCTCTGAAACCTGACTGAAACTCTTCAATAAGCCATTCCTCTGCAGATGATCTGTTAGCTGTTTGACAACTACTCTTTCAAGGATTTTTGATATGAAAGGAAGGTTGGAGATTGGCCTATAATTAGCTAAGACTGCTGGGTCTAGAGATGCTTTTTGAGTAAAGGTTTAACTGCAGCCAGCTTGAAGGCCTGTGGTACATAGCTGATTATTAGAGATAGGTTGATCATATTTAAGATCGAAGAATTAATTAATGGCCGGACTTATGAGTCATTTAGTCTCTAATGGTTAAAATGTTATTTGTGAAGAAGTTCATGAAGTCATTACTAGATAAGGATAAAGGGATGGTTGGCTCGACAGAGCTCTGACTGTTTGTCAGCCTGGCTACAGAGCTGAAGAGAAACCTGGGGTTGTTCTTATTTCCTTCAGTGAATCATTACAGTATAATGTTTTTTAACAAAGACTTGGCTTGTGGAATTGGAGTGGATTTTATCTCAAGTCGCGCCCAAGCATTGCTGCAGCCTATGCTAAATCCTCAGTGGCTAACAGTGCTGCTAACCCTGACGACAGCAGGACAGTGTTTCCCATAGCACCACAAAACTTCCCAGAAATTTTTTTTCTTTACAAAATAAAAAGGAGGGGTGAAGAGGAAAGCATCATTGCAGATTTTCAAGGTGAGACCACTAAGGTCTCACGGCTATGCTGCCGTTGATGTTACAAATGCTTATTACAGCTAATGAAAGTGGTGTTGCATTTTCGGAGTGAGTGTGCTGATATCATGGCTACACACATTTTCATGTGTACAGTAGTAGCTGCTGGCAGCAGATCATCTTTGGAGTGACCTGTGTTACACGACCATGGCAAGCTGCCTTAAAAAGGTTTGCTACTTTGTATAAACATAAAATGATCTATTCAAATGTATAACTGCCTTTGCTCACCTTAATTCCAATAAAAATCACATACTTCGGTCCAGGTTTTAAAGCAATATTGCTACATCAATGAAAGTTCAACAAAGTAAAATCAGCTGCATTTCCATAAATTTCCCTAATGGATTAATCCCTCTCAGACAAAGGACTAAATTTGCAGGATATTGTTGTGTTTCTACCTTTCATCCCAAGCTCTCTGATTTTCATATAAAAGTCTTTTTTGGAGGCACTCAGTGACTTGGCAGACAATACAATGCTAGTCAAGAGCAACACTGCCTATAGATGTTCATTTATGGCTCAATTTTGGAACAGCTTTTGGAAAACAATAAAATATTCATTAACAGAATACAGGAGCCCGGCTCAAGAAAAGGTTGCTGAATTATTCTATATGAAAGGTGCTCAGGCCTCTTGACTGCAGCAGTAATCTATGTGTGTGCTCTCATTTTTATTTACTCCAAATCCTTCTTGTAATTATTTTCCTATAAATATTTATAATAACACTCAAAGACGGTATTTGACTACTTTATTCTTCATGACAGCTTGAAGTTCTCCACGTTTCTTGAATTTCAGAGATGATGCTGTTGCATCAGTTGCCCTTCAAAGGCTGACTGTATTAACAGTACTTCAAAATTCATTCAAAATTCCATCAACTGCAGCCCGAATCCATGAAAGAGCCTCAACCTTGTTTTACAGATACGACACTGCTGTCGATCCTTTTTGACCTCAAAATGACAACGTGAAAGAAAAATGTCAGAGCAGTTAGATTTTCAGTTCATTAGAATTTACTTCTGTTAGAAAATATTCAACCAACCAACTTCATGTTTGCATAAATACAGTTAGAATTGAACCAAAATGTCACTAAGGGCACAGTGGATGTAGCATATCAGAGTCTTTGTTCATCCCCACAGTCACTCGATCACACACTCAGTGGGCCAATTTGGGGTTCATTGTCTTACCCACTTCAGCATGCAGGCTAGAAGCTCAGAACTAAATTAAACCTTCTGCTTGGCAGACAAGCCACGCTTACCCCCTCGTACTGAAAACCGTCTTTATCTGGAAATGGACGGGTTCTTATGTAGCGCTTTTCTACTCTACATGAGCACTCAAAGACCTTTACACAACATGCCTCATTCACCCATGTTCTTTCTATCTAACATTCACACATGATGGATGCATCAGAGAGCATCTATGCCAAGGATATGTGGCATGTAGCCTGGATGAGACGGGAGTCGAACCACCAAGCTTTTCATTAGTAGGTGACCTGCAGAAAGCAAACATTATGCTCATACTTTAAAACAGAAAGGTTGATTCAGTATCGATAACCAGGCATGTACGATCTGTACCTCCATGCTGTACCTCCAATTTTGTAGAAATGTGATGAAAATAAGACAAAATAAAAGAGGACCCCTTTGTTCAAATGTTAAATATGTATAGATGTTTAGACATAATAGATTTACTGATCAAAACTGACAGATTTTTATAGGTTTGTATAGAATGAATCATTACAACCAGGCTTTGATCCAGGGTTTTGTCTTATATTTAACATATTGAAACTCTGAATGTGGAGAGAAGATAGTCTGCCATGAGCAGAGCCTGTGACTATGAAAAGAGGGCGGATCTGATTATGTATTCTCTGGGGACTCTAAACTGGGGGGGCTACTGGTTAACTAGACTGGTGTAGCGTGGGTGAGTGGCAGGGTGGGTCGGTGGGGAAGTCCAGCTGGAAAAGAAACAGATATACGCTGACAAAATAACAGGTTCCCCCTTAAACCCAACCCCTCACCCCCCCACCAACCATCGAAAAAAGGAAAAAGAAAAAACCTCAGCTGGTGCCACCACGAACTCTGAACCCTGACTTGACCTTGTCTATAAAGGCCTCCCTCCTTGTCTCCGTGTAGATCTCTTGCCCTTCCCCCTCCATTTTCCTCTCACTGTTGCTAAGCTTTTTCTCCACAAGTCTCCCTCAAAGTGCCGAGCGGCAATCTGGGCGGCAGAAAGACAGAAACAAGAGGAGGGGAGGCACAAATGTTACTGTACTTGCTGTGGTGGAAACAATTTGAAAATGAATAATGCTCTTTGAGTCCCTCGAGGCACTGATGTGTTTCTCACTTTCCCTCTCTCTTTGCCTCTCCCTACTTGTAAGGGAGGTGTGGGGTGAACCTGAATTAGCATAAAGGAACAAGCACAACAACAGCAGTCTCTGAAAGAGCTAACCAGTGGGTGGATTAAGTATGTCACTGAATGGGGTTCTGTTGTAAATGATGGGGTGGGGTGGGACCTCATCCCCATCTGTCTTTTTAGAGAATACCTTGTGATAATTACCCCCCACCCCCCGCCCCAGACAGCATTGTAGAGCGCCCGGGCCGTCCAGCCAGGTGCCTGCAAGCCCTGCTGTGTCCAGCCATTCACTGGCACTGCACACTGCCGTGCAGAAAATGGACCCAAGGTCACCACCTGATTTTGTACATTCCCACTCAAGAGTTTTAATTATATACCCACTGCAGGCTAGAGCCCCGTCCTGGCATCACTGTTAACATTACTGAGCAAAGACTTTGACATCGAAATCTTTTTCTTTCTACGCATATTTTCAAATTTCTCAGGAAGAAAAAACATAACAAGCTCTGTGAAACGAACACGTCTCCCGGTGCAGACCTGTTGCAGAAGGGATTTTTGAGACTGCTCATAAATCCAGGATCTCTTTGATTCTCCCCCCAAGCTCCCTGGAGAGCTGCTCTGTGTTAGTCTGACTGCCTTCATTCAGAAAGGAAAGTGTCTCTTCACCACTCTTGACCCTCTTAAAGGACAAGACCAGTTCAGAGAATGGGTTTGAGAAGCCTCCAGAGGGGCGTTCTTCTGGTTCTGTCTCTTTTTATTTTCTGCTCTCAGCTTCTGCTTATGGACACGACAGAGAATTGATTTTAGCTCATGATCTGACCCGGGACAGTCTTCTATAATTTATCATGAACTCAGTAGCTTAATCAGAGATAATGCTGGTCTTATTCTACAGCCTCCAATGGCAGGACAATGCTGTTCACCCGGCTCATGATTAACCGTGGTGCTAACAAACAATAGGAGCTTGACATTTGCCAAATATAGTAGCTGACAGCCTTAACTGTACTACATCAAGGATTGACTGTGTGACGTGTGAGGCAAAGGTAATTCTGCTGGTCTTATACAGCGGCCTTTTTAAAGGACATTTGACTGTTCATATTGAATAATTAATCGTTGTTTTTTTAGAGTTCAATTTGTGCTGAAACGGCTCAGATATTTATTCCATCCCTGATTGGACAGAAACACCAAAGGCGGGCAACTTCATGTAAACGTACACTTTAATTATTATCTGTTAAATTCTATTGCTGCTGATATTTTATTCTTAATATTTGTACCTGCTTGGTATTTTTTCTTATTTGTATTTAAGGTGAACTGGTGTTGTGCTGCAGGAGCCATCATTTCTTTGAGGGGACCTTAAAAAGTTCTATTCTATTCTATTCTATTCTAACCTTGCACCTGAGTGGTTCCACCTTGCACATCCAGGTTGGTGAAGAAGCTGTGGCACACAGAGAAGCCGATAAGGAGATTATGTGTGTGTGGTGGGTGAAGCTGTCGGGCCTGCAGAGGACAAACTCGCTGTAAACACAACCCGGATCATTATGAGACAGAGGTTTGCATGAAGGTCATTATCATGCAGTTTTACAAAGGTAGCATTGAAAGTCTGTTTACTTCAGGCCAATACTTGCATGAACACTACCAGCACAGCTGTCTACAAACAGATAGTGATTGCTCTATAGGCAGCCTCCTGTGAGAAGCATCAACAGTATTGATTATTTATCAGCACAGACAGCTTCACAGAGGCTGGCTCCACAGAAGTAAAGGTGTCATTTATAACAGCTGAGCACTCAACGACGCTGTTTGTCTTCACAAATTCTCACCCAGATGCAAATCTATACATCGAGGAATCGGCCGAGTGCAACGCTGTGTCTGTACAGTGCTGGAATAGAACTGATAACAGGTTACATCTGATTGGTTTAAGATCACGCTGTGCACAGGTGCAATTTACACTGTTCAACAAATGAAGGGAACACCTGAGCAATTTTATATTTTCCTGTATCGTTTGGCTCTCAGACAATATGTCAATGAATAAATCTGTGCTTCCAGGTCCAATGTGTGATGGAAGTGCTTCCTTATTTTTATTTTTTTATTTTTTTTAGGAGTTATTGACAGTAATTTATAGGCATTCAAATTCACACTTTCCAGGAATCCTTTTCCTTTTACTTACCTTTTCCATTAACAGAGTAATGACTGAATCCTGATCCATAAATAAATAAGTTATAACGATGACGACATCATCATCATCATCATCATCATCAACAACAACAACAACAACAACAACAATAATAATAATATTAATAATAATAATAATAATAATAATAGTTTCCATCTGAACATGTTATGATGTGCTATAATGAAGAACAAATATTTATTTAAGCCAACATATTAAAGTCATGTTTATGTAACATAATATAAGAAAAACAAGCAGTTTTTCTCCTGGTTTTCTGTGAAACATATGAAGGTGAAAACAGGATTACACTGTGTGAACGTAATGATTCTGTATTCTTACATTTCTAAAGGACATTTGGAGATTAGAAATGGTTCAGACAGCAGATGGATGGTTTTATTCTGCAGCCTCCCACTTTAAAGAAAGTGTTATTCTTCCAACCAAGGAGCTTTGCCAATGACGCAGCAGAGCCCAGAGCAGTGATCAGGAATCGAACTGTGTTCATCAGGTTAATCTATGTGACACGTGAGACATTCAAGAGGTTCAGTAACTTATGAAGAAAGAAAGCACCACATGATTAAAAGCAGGACGGCTCCATGCTCTCATGCGCAGTGTTGCCTCTCAGGACAAATCACATTTTTCCTACCAGCCCACATTTATCCGCTTTTCTGTGGATTGTAACTTCAGTTTCCTGACTTTGGTTGACAGGATTCAGGCCCAGTGTCCTGCTGCTGTGGGTCACGTGTTTCTGGCTCAGGTTGTTGTGCTTTCAGTGATGCTCTACAATGTGAATTTAAACATGGAGGTAAAGATCTGCGTAATAAAGAATGACCTGATGAAACGGTCTTATGATGCATCCTCTCAGTGACCACCTGAACCTCACACTGTTCTATACTTTAAGCTCGAGTGCTCGAGTCAATATTCACTCCCAGCACCTCAGACAAAGATGGCAAAAAGTCATCAGTCACAGTTGCTCATTATTAGCTTATTGATCTAAGAGTGCAGTAATAGATGGAGTTGACCCAAAATTAACTCAATATGAGTGACCACAGCAGCTTCTCTGTATTTGTAGCTGCATGTAGACCCAGAACAGTCAGTGTAATAAGATGAAGGCAGAGTGAACACACCCTCAGTGGACGTGACACCGACGTCCTCTTAGCACTCGTTGCCTATTTAAAGGGCTGATGCTCAGCAGCGGACAGACTTAGTGACCTGATGTTAGTATCCTAACATCTGCCTCACAGCCCTCTGTGGACTCCTGCTGGGGATTATTGAATATTGACAACTGGGAGTCCCGAAGGACTCCTGCCGTTCCCCTGGTGAACAGCAGGAGGGGAGGGTCTGGGTGTCATAAATATGTCAGGGGTGCCAAAGTGCGTGTAAATGGTCCCCCTGAAACCATCATTAGTTCTGTAAACTTGTTCCAGTTTGCACAGGTTGTTTTATCCCCAACCAAAACTTCTTCTCACCGTCCGTGTCTATCAAACCATTTATCTGTGTGTCCAAACACACAATGTTTTTATTTGTGTTTTATTCTTTGTATTTAACTGAGTGCGACTGTACAGCAGCCTCGCTGTAAACAGGCATGAAGTAATCTACATATCACAGTAAATCAGCTCTGTTAGCATTCACAGTGTTGGTTCTTTGGTCTCTAGTGTTCGTGATGATTACACCGTGGAAACAAAATTACTGTATTTCAGGTTACATCAATACGTTTGATGATATTATGGCAACTCTTTGTGCCACAACAATAAAAATATTTGGGCTGAACCATCCCCGCCGTCCTTTTTTCTTAGCTGTCTCATTCTGTCATCCGAAACATAAAAAGACGCGCTGGCTCAGAGTATTAAGACTGAAGCATGTCTGCGCTAACAGCTGTGGCTCCTCTAGCTGAGTGCTGTTTACCACAGTCAGTGAAATTATGCATGCACTACACTTAAAAAATGTACCAATTATAGCTGGATGGTAATGTGGAAAAGGTTGTGTTTGCCACATAGGCTCGATGTAATTAATGTTACTTACAATAACAGAGGGATACATCAATGCCAAGGAAAATGGTGATAATAAGCAGAATTTATTATTTAAAAAATCACATGAGGCACGGCTAATTTATGCTGGGTTACATTTGTCCATTAAAAGTTGGGTGAAAATGGATTGGCCCACACGGAGCAGAGGAAGGCAGCCGGGGATTAATGTGCAGGCAGCAGTGTGACGCTACATCAGATATCTGTGCTGCCGTGGACTAAAGTCACATCACCGCACTGTCTTTGTTTCTGAGGAGCTGTGACCTGTTTAACCTGATCGTCTCTACATTTGTCTGCTTTGACTAAACCAGACAAATGGTTTGCTTTGTTTTCATGCCGTGGCCTTTATATGAGCCACGGGCATTTCATCTGAACTCATTTATTTTAAATAAAGGTCTTCATATTTATTTCCTGTATCTAAAATCCTGTTTTATTCACTAAAAGTGGTTCTGATTCAGGCCACTCCAACGTGCACAAAAATGTTGTCTTCAGATGGACTTACTGCACAGATAATGATGGTCAGTCGTGAAATATAATGACAAGTGTGAGCAGTTCATCACAGAAATCATTTCAGCTGCACTGTACACCTGTTTTATTGTGTGTTATAATCATCATACAGTATCAACCAACCAGTGTTGCTGTTTGGAAATGTTGTCCGCTGGATAACATTCAACCTGTTTCATTTTAAATAACGATCCATCGTATGAGAGGTTTGGAAAATGCTTAGAGTGTGATGTCAGGTTTTATCCTTAGTTTCCAGTTTCAGAAAAATGTCTAAAGATCGACACAAATCTGTTAAAGAAATTATACTAACTGTATGTTGACTGAACTGTTATCATGATATTTTTGTTATTTTCCAGCATAAACAGAGATATTCATGAACACGTTTTTTCTTTTCTCTTGTTATTTCAGTTAAATTTGTATGTTTGAAATAAAATTCTGTTATGTAGCAGCACAGGTGTGACATCACATGATCCAAGTAAACTGGGAAATAATTATTTAAATAATTTCCAATAATAACAGTGATAATACATGTGGGAAAGATTATTTAGGGAGGAGATTATTACAATTTATTACAATTCTGTGTGTGTGTTTTAAAGAAATAATGAAATATAAAAAATACACCACTTCTAAACTAATTTATTACAGAATAAAAGAATATTTATTTTAATATTAATCTTCATTATCTCCATAATTTAAAAAAACACACAACATATTAACCTTAATAAAAACAAAAATATTTTTAAAGATATAAAAGCATAATCTACATAAAATACACACTTACGTGAATGAAATCCATAAATACACAACCACTCACTGTGTGATCTGTGGGCGCTAAAATGAAAGTGAACGTTACATTTCTTAAAAATAGAAATGTCAAACAAATTTATTCTGATCAAAAAAGAACATTTCTTAGAAAACGATCTTACACCTTCGCTGTACAAAAGAGAATAGAAACCCTGATTTTTACAGTTACGTGTTTTGTAACAAAAAGGGTGAAATCTTGATTACACACTGACCAGCAACCATTTTAACCTTTGATCCTCAACCAGTAATAAAGGCACTTTCACAGGGTCTTGAACCCTGGACAGAAGTCACACTCAGTGGCTTAGAAGGGAAGTAAAAGGACACAAAGAAAGAAACATGTTGTTCGCTGGTTTTTATTGATTTTGGTTGGCTGTTGAAAAGGTCTTTGGTCATGCCCTTACCAAAGGATACTAATTTGCTCGATCAAGTCTGTCGGAGTATCGACTGGGAGGAGGCTGAGCTCGTGCCATTGTGTTTGCTTCAGCAGGGAGCTGGTGTGTGAAACAGGATTACTAGAGGTCAGGCATCTAGAGAAAAGATGTCCATCACTTTCAGCGGGTAATACAAAGGGGCGGGGCCCGGCAGACGTGATTAAGATGTTGAAGCCCAGAAGGAAAGGCGAGCTCGTGCACACTACGACCACATTCAGATCTGCAGCCTGTTAGCCTGCATGGTTATTTTTATTCATGCAGGCTGTACAAGAGAAAGCAGGTGGAGCTGCCTGTTGTTGTGCTGGTGCTGTATACGTAAGCCTGAATAAAACTAAACGGCAGGCTTTGTGAACTGGAAATAAATGTGTTTCATATACTGGTTGTTTCTCTTCATCGTCTCCATCGGCTTCATAGTTTTGGTGATCGAGTAGAGACAATGAAAATTTTTCCCAAAACGTATAGTGACCTCTTCCTGATCATCAAATTATTTCAATATTAGACAAAGATGCTAGGTTTCAAATAACGATATTATTTATTAAAGGAAATCTATCCAATCTGGCTCTATGGTTGTAGTGCTTTTTGATAGAAAGTGTGGTTGGTTTGAATTGTTGTACCAAGTGTGAAATAAATAAATAAATGAAAATGAAATGAAATGAAATGTGAAAAGTAATTGACCCAGTTTGTTAAAGAATATCTAAAGAACTGCAGGCCTCACTCGCCTCAGTTAAACAACACAAAGGCTCGTCTCACATTTGCCAAAAACATCGAAATAATCCCCAAACCTAAAAATATCCCGTAGACTTGATGCCAGTGGTAGTGATGGTCCAGGGTGATGGTCCGGGGTGATGGTCCAGGGTGATGGTCCAGGGTGATGGTCCAGTGCTGCTTTGCTACTTGAAGACCTGGATGACTTGCTGTAATTGATGGCACTGTGAAGCTGCTCTCCACCAGAGAACTGAAGGCCATCCATCCGGATAGCACAGCCAAGCATGTAACAGGCATGCCAGTCCACTGTGTCCATTTCATGCTTTGCCTCTCCAAAGTGTGAAGAGGACATGCATGCAGAAGCTGCAGTAACAGCAGAGGAAGAGATTTTATTTCAAACGAACATGAAAATAATCACAGGAAAGACATCATTAGCCCGCTTACATGCATATTAGCCACCTAGCTCAAATCTGACGATTAATGACCCTGGACTGTGCTTATGTGTCTACTTCATGTTTCAGTTCACGCCCTGACACTGTACTGACTCAAGTGTACTTGGGTTACGTAGCAGGACAATGATCTGTTGAAGTCAGGACTGAATCCTACTGAGATGCTTTTTGACCTTAAACAGGTCGTTCATGCTTGAAAGTCTTCTGCAGAACAGAGAGGGCCAAAATTCTTCCTGTCAGTTTTCTAAAATCTGTTCAAGCTGCCGAGGCTGACACAACCAGTTATTAGCTTCAAGAGAGGGTTTCATTTACCACGCTGCATCGCTGTTTATTTTAGAAATCACCATTTAAAACCTGAATTTTGTTGTAATTAATATTAATCTAACATTAAAGTTTGTCACATTTACATGCAAATATGTTACACATCAGTTTGACAAATATTATTTAAAAAAACGAAGAAATCAAACAAGGGGCAAATACGTTTTTCACCTCGCTGCAATAATCTCCATTACAGCAAAAGGTGGGGAAAAGGTGATATTTGAGAACCAATCAGTTTTCTTTTTTTTATTCAACATCCTGAAGCTCTGTAAGATATATGCACATATTCTCCTCCTTCAGACCAAAAATATTGTAAATTAATACAAAAGTTGTGGTTCAAGCTATTAAAAACAAAAAGAGAACATCTTTTATTTTTGTCATCCTTGTGTGTGCTGAGCTACACTTCAATAATGAAAAATTGTGGATTTCTTTTAACCATAAGACAAAACTTAGGTCCATAAAGATGAACAGTAGCAGTGATGTGTGATTTCCCTCCAGTAGCTTTTATTAAAACTGAGATAATGATGGTTACTGTAACAGCATGTATTTGTATTTGGGTTTTTGTGTCTTCACAGTGCATTTTGTTTGCTTCTGCTTCCGATCTCTCTGGGCTGTTAGATTTCATCCAGTCTTCAAAGTTAACACACCCTGAAATATGAGATGTGAATATTTGAATCTGAATCCTTAATCCAGAGGAAATGATGGACAGTAAGAACAGGGACTAAACTACATGAAATAATAAAATACATACATGTTCCAAAATATGCAATACGTTGCAGCTCTGATTATAAATGCGCTGGTATAACATATATGGTTGCCTGTTCTCATACTGTGCATGTTGCTGATGGTTTTTCCGTGTGTTTCAGCAGCTCGGAGGCCCGGCGGACTTAATCTTTAAAACTAACGATTTTCCAGTGAACCTGGCGGGCCATCTTTTTTTCTAACCATACCCGTGATGTTGCAGGGTTTTCAGAGCCGAGCAGCAGGCTGTTGCTATTCTTCAGTACCTGCCCAGCCTCATCCCTGCACCCTGGGCAGCAGCCAGGCCGCTGGCCTTCAGGCAAAACTGAGCACTGGTGTCCTGTCTGCCTCAGCTTCTGTGCTTTAATTAAATATGGAAACGACACACATATTGTTATTGAAATATCATTTTATTTTTGCAGAGTTTCCAATCTGCAGCTGACTCGAGCAAACACGTATGTAACAAACCAAACTGCAAGTCTTTGTGAACAAACTGATATGTACATCAGAACACATTAACCTATTATTAGTGCAAAGAACATGAATAAACATCAGTGTTTCGCTTGTTGTTGAATGTTGTGCTCGCTCACGCCACGTGTGTCGAGCTTGTCGTGCCACTGTACAAACATTTCCATTGTGCAGCAACTTTGGGGCACTGATAACCTTGAAACCACATGAAACCAGAGCCTGACATGTGAAGAGCCCGCAGACTATCACAGACGGCTCCCCTTTGTGGAAACAAGCCTTTCTCTCCATTGAGCAAACAGCCAATTAGCTATTATGGAGACTGACTGTGAGGATGTGTGTGCGACTGCTTTTTGTGGATGAGGTTACTGCCTCTTACCTCTATAGGTGGGACATCTGCTGAGTTGTGTCCCTGGATAAGTACGAGCCGAGTGCGAGCCCAGCACCTTTTCAACCTGATCACATAGGTATTTAGCTCTTGGCCCGGGCTGGCGTTTTGTTTGTTTTATGTTCAGAGCAGGTGTTTTACAATCATTAGCGACTCCATTACGACCCCGGCTCTAAGTAGAAGACAAACAGTGGCCGTGCATCTATTCTCAATGGAACCATCTGGTGGCAAGGAGGAAAAATGGCTGTGTTTGGCACTAGTGTTTGCCAATGGTCACATAATTGTGTTTCAGAGGAGAGGAGGCAGATAGCAGACAGAAAAGCTGAAGTGCTGTGGGTTTTATAGAATGTTTCCAATGTCTTTGTCTGCTCAGCCAACATCCTGGTGTTTGTATTCATCTGTTTACAGTAGGGCCTAAATGTCCTTTTTATTTCCCAAAGAAAAGTTTTTGTAGACGGTCAATAAATTTCACATTCACGGGGGACACAGAGCTTTCAGAGCTCTGGATAAAGCTGCACCAAGCTTCCGTTGGATTTATTCGGTGTATCCACGAAGCTTCCCAGGCCCACAAACTGCTGTTAGCTTCAAATGTACGGACAGGTATTAAAGTTTAAAATGAAATGCGTCGATTCATATCCCATCTGCTCGGTGGATATTTGTGTGCAGGCATTTTCAGCCCACAGTGACAGACGCCACGTTTGATCGACTCAATCAGTGCCAGAGTTGGACTCTTATCTGACGCTGCAAATCTGCACTTTCAGCAAAAATGTGCTCACGTTGACCCGAACCCAGCCAGTGGGTGTGGCCTGATCGTCTCAGTATTTGTTCTGAACTGACTATGGCCGGGGTTGGCTTTGTTTTTAAAAATGCACGTTGTGTTTAGTCGTGTTGCTGTTTGCATGCAGTGTACTGTTTGTGTACACAGCCTCTCAGGGCTCTGCTTGTTTGTGGAAAAGGCTGTCAATAGCGATAATTATTCCAAACAAAATGCTGCCCCCACTACACATAATTATGCCACTGATGCTAATTACTGTGTGAGTTATTAACGACTCATTAAACAATTACGGTCACCGTCAATGATATGCTAATGAATTTCACATGAAACATGTGTAAAAGTAACTGTGCAGGAAGGTGATGGATGGAGGGCCAGCACTCCTGCGTGCTCTCTGCGTGATCAGCCCAGCACATGTTCTGCTGAGCTTTGGCAGTTATTGCTAGGATTAATATATCACCTTACATGCATTCAGACGCAGGTATATGGGAAAAACATCTGTGTGTATTTTTACTCAGAATGGAAAATAATAATAATAATTGGGTATTTGCAGGAATATGCACGTCATTACATAAAACCTCTTTTAACACAAAGAGCTGAGTTGGTTTATTGTCTGCTCCCGGTAACGTAAGCACACGCAGCTTTTCAGCTCTCATTGCTAAAATAACATCGAAATGCATTCAGTCAAAAGACAAACAGTCAAAATGAATCTTTTCCTGCTACAGGAGAAATATTGTTTCCTTATTAAATACATTAGTTTATCTACAGTATTTCATGGGTTTTCATGTTTCCACTGCTGACTGGATATACTCCTTCGTTTGGACATAAACAGCGTTCTTTATCACGTCTGATTCACTTTGTTTGCAGCCTCTGAGGCGTCATCGCTGTAGCAGAGGCCACTCCCATCAGAAGTGTTTGTTTGCATGTTAAAGGTCATTTTTCAAGACAACTTTGCTCTGATTGGCAGTGACGTTCCCTCTAAGCAGACAGACTCATGTCCAGGTTCATTTCTTGCATAAACCAAATGTTAGGGGGATTTTGTGCCTCTGCAGCTGACATGATCATCCAGCAGTGCTGTGCCTGGACTGGCTGCCACTGCTTACAGAGTGATCCCAAGAAAACATTATTTAAATTATATAGCTATGTTGTCAGAATGAATTAGTGCTATCATACGAAGACGAGGCAGGATGTTTGGACTGGAGCTTTTATGCTGAGTTCTATTGTTCGATGAGCTGTGGCGGTGCAGCGATGGTTTATATGTGCCTGAGAAGTCGGCACAATGGAGTATTTCATCTAATGGCTAAATATCCCTCTGTTTCAAGTTCCTGCAGTGAGAACCTTGGGCAAATTGATGTATGTCTCCTCCTCCTCCTCCTCCTCCTCCTGGATTTATCCTCTTTTTTTCCCTCCAGCAGCATTATGGGTGGTTTTAAAATATTAATGTGAGAGTGCATTTAGCGGAGAGCAGCTCATATGGGTATTCTCCTGTGACTCCGCATTCAGGTCACAGGGGAGCATCTGCCTGTTTCTCTGCCTGCCTGATTTACTCTAAATGCAACATTAAAGATCCTCTTTCCTTGTGGCTTCTGCATGCTCCATGTGATCGTTTCTAATGTTCACACAGAGACGCATGCAGAGAGAGAACGCACACAGATGCACAAACACATGTATGTATATGAAATAAAGTCCAATAACAGGACAGAATCACCGTGTTTTTAAAGCCATCCACTCATTTCTCAGAAGAGCTGCTCCACACAACACTGATTGGAACAGACTGGGTGTCATATCCAGTTAAAGCACCAGTCAGACAACACCACCCTCTGAGACACACACACACACACACACACACACACACACACACACACACACACACGTTTGTACACAGATGAGCCTGAAAACAAAAACACTGAAGTGCATTAATTAAACAGAAACACTACACAAAAGGTCACAAAGGAAGGAAATACTACAATATTACCACAACATTCACAAAAGTTCCTTTTGTTGTGACGAGCTTAGCCTGCTAACTCGAGTGCAACACTGAGCGCATCAGCAGCAACAGCAGGCACAAAGTACAGTGATGGAAACGATCGTTCATCAGAAGAATTCATTTTGGCTCTGCAGCCACTCTGCAGCACTCCGGGTTCAGGGGCAGGTGTGTGTCCACGTATCCTGGACGTTTGGCAAATAAGATCAACACATTACAGCAAATGAACCAGTGACTGTAGCTTGAATTAACATGTCTGCATATTCATTATTATCACTAGTAATAGTAGGAGTTGTATTTCTAGTAGTAAAGTTCCCAACTTTGTTCATTCTCATTTAATTAATTTGACAGTTTGAGTGCATTTCTGTAACCCAGGATAATTTATCATATTAAAGCGCACATGGGTTCACTAGAATGTGAGTGAAGCCTCGATGATGTAGAAATACTAAAATGTACTTTTTTATCTTTAGTTTTTTATTATTTTATTCCATAACCATGACAACCAGCCAGCCAAAGAAATATTCTAACTTAGAAAAAGAGAGAAACTGTGGCGTGTTTCTGTTTTTAATCTGCACTTCTGGAAAAGTCAAACACGTATTTTGTGTCGTTCATTCACAAAATGCAAAGCTTGGCTGAGATCTACTAAAAAAAAAAGTTCCTTATTATAGAAAAAAAAAGTTTCTTAGCTCAAACACTGGCATCATAGTGAATCTATGTTTTCTAAATGATCCCAAAACCAGATGAAAGTTTGAGCTCTTTCTTCATCCTAAAGACTAAAGGACATAATGTGTCATAGTCAGGATATGCAAGCATGTGACAGGTGATGTTCTCTGCATGACTGAACTCGCACTTAACAGTCGACCCAAACTCTGTCACTCTGTGCTGAAGCCACGTCCTCCATATCTGGCACACAGAGGAAAATCTGTGAAAAGAGATTTGAGATATTTAATCTGAATCTCAATCAAGATTTAGAAATGACGACGCTGATAAATGCTGTTATTAAGATGACTCAAGTCTAATAGAAGCTGCTGCTCCTGCTCTCCAGAGTGACATAAAGGGAGCATCGTATGTAATTTGGTGTAAACAGTATGCTACACACAAAGTGTGCAGGCGCTATTTTAAACAAGCAGCAGGCTGAGAGCTGCGCGGCTCTTCAGGTGCTCAATAATTAACTGCGTGCTGCTCACAGAGTGCCTGCGGTGTGGCGGAGGAAGTCAGGCAGAAGCTAGAAGCAGGGCGCCGTCGCTGTGTGTTTGCAGACTGCAGCTCTCTCGTTCTGTAACCTGCTTGTTGCAACATTGGACAGTGAGTCTCTTGTGCTCACTGCCGTGTCTCTTTGATAAAGGCGGGATCTACCGACACATCATCAGCAAGCGTGTCTGCGATTCTGATTGCTGCCACTGATGAGGTGGTCCCACAGCACATCAGCATGGGGGGTGAACCAGATCTAGTCTTTGTGTCAGCATTAAAGTTTAAGGTCGCGTGGGCCTGTTTTACACAGCTGCTGATCCCTGACTGACGCTGAACTGGAAAGCAGCCATGGGCAACAGCATGTCAGACACCAGAGCGCTGGTCTCCAGGTGCTACGGTGCCACAAACAAGTGTTGAATGAGACCCACTGGGACCTGAAGCTACATACGCTAACATCGCCCTGTTGCTGTTAAGATGACTGCTGTACACCAGGACTCAAAGCTACGCACTATCAGTGTGCAGCACCATGCACCATGCACTCAGGGTTTGGACATTTCTCATGCTTAAACCACACATGTAAAATGCAGAAGTCATACTTTAGGTATATCTAAAGGAAGCATTGGAAAAAGTAGCATAGCATAGCATAGAGCTGAGGAGGGCTGCTAAACTGTAACCAGTGAAAACACCAATGCAGAGTTTCCATCATTCACAAACCCTCTGTCAGTACAGACTGACACCAGGCTGCCTAGTTGTTTTTACTTTATTCAGATTTTTCTACAGAGCGAAGCTTTTTTGTGCTCGCATCATTTATTTAAACAAAAAAAACGAACTCGGCAAAAGTTCCACCTGCAACGATTCTCTGAAAGTGGAAACATTTTTAAATCTTAGAGGAGAATATTCAGTTTGTTCAACTTTTACAGACATTATGAAAATAATACTACAGCAGATTTGTTACGTTTGTTGACCAGCTCGTGTTTGTCTGTGCTGACCTACCGGGACAGATGATCCAAATAAACTGACTGGCATTCAGGACTAACTACTCAAAGAGCTTTTGACTGCACATTTAGGCTTACTTGTTATACACTTGTGTCCATTAGCCTCATGTGTCTTTGTGCTGTGGAAGGAAACCCGTGCAGGTAGTGTGACAACATACACAGAAAGTGTCAGCCAATGAGGTGAAACCAGGAACTGTCTTGTCATGAGGCAACAGTGCTAACCACTTGACGTTATCGATCAGTCTTATCATTGAAGATTGATTTCAGTAAATGAATGATTCCCAGCAAAGTGAGCAGTGTTTGGAACGTGTTCAGACTGGCCTCTGTGAGCAGGTATTGTGGATATCAACACAAGACATTTAACATGAAGGGATGGGTTTGTTTCTCGTTTCTACGATTTTACTTTAAGAAGAAAACCACTGAAATAACAGAGACCTTTTCCATGTGTGAGAAGCGCTGCATGCAGTTTCTTGGCCGGTGCAATGAGGCCCCCCAGGCAGCGCTGACACACCGTCAAAGGCTGCAAAGGCTGATGCTGTCCTGGTCAGGTACGGCTGCATTATAATGGAACGTGTAACCTACTGCAACCATGATTTTAATGTTGAAACGCTCGTCCATGTGTGCACCACACACTCATGTAATAACTGTGATATGTGCGTAGTAAAGCCGACAGTCCATGCCCGGCTCCTGTATCCTTCGTTTGATGTGATTATTCCAGCACAGAGTCTATACCAGTGAAAGTGCAGCAGCCCTTTTGAGAAGAAAGTTCTACATTTTTCTTTTAGCTTGTGCTGAAATGAGCACATAATGAGAGTCTAGCAGCCCAACTTCCATTAGCCTACTTTCAGCCTCTTTTGACTGGCATCTGGCTGAATCCTACACATGCACACAACGAGCACAGTCATACAAGTCTGTACATTAATAGAAGAAATGATATCTCTTCATTAAAGAATCATCTTTCTCAATGGACAATCCTAGGCTTTGTGAATCGGTCTCCTCATGACCAAAACCACATCAATGCACTGAAAGAGAGGAAAAAAATGAAACATCCAAATTGCTACTTCAATCTCCAAGAGCTTTGAAGTGCTGTTTTCATCCCATTTTGACCAAAATAAATGTGTATTTTTATTATAGCGTGTGTCGGGAGGTTGCTAATGGGTTTGGAATAAAAGACAACATTTTGATTCAGCCAGGCGCTGGTGGCACAGAGACCCTTTTTACTTCAGCTCATTTTAAACCCAGAGCACTGCTGCTCCCCTATCATTGGTTGATCAAGTCAAAGATGACGACCCACTCAGTGTTAATGCTTGTCTGCAGTTAGAAATGATCCCCATGAACCAAATCAAAAGCCTGGCTCCCTGCTGAATAGATGCAGTGTCTTGTTCTGCTGCCTTCAGTTCAGGATCACTGCGACGTGCCCGTGTGAAAGACTGAGGGCAGCCATCCAAGGCTGTTTTCTCCTTCTCAGGAGGACACTGCTGTTCCCGAGGGCAAGCTTATTCACTGCCAGGACAAGTCAGATCTGCCGAACAAAGCAGAGGAGCCGATGAGGGGCCGCTGCTATTCGGAAGACATTCTGCACCGGCTATTAGAAAAAGTCACCATGTTTTATGTGGCCAGGAAAAGCAGAACATGTCACCCGTTATTATTCCGAATCTACAGCTGGATAATAAAACGGGAAATGTATTGTCTGTAAGATGTTTTGGTGGTAAAACACTGCTAATTATTGACAGGATAAAGCAGGAGGCTGAGAGACTAGAGACAGAGCAGCGAGGACCAAATAAGGACAGCTTTGTTTTCACTGAACCGTTTAAATGTTAAACTGACGACCAGGTTTGCACAGACTGCACGTGTGCATGCCGTTCCTCCAAAGCAGCCTCAGCAGGTAGCCAGCATGGAAAGATGAACAATTAAAAAGAGGACACAGGTCTGCATACGCGAGGAACAAAAGCCATTTTTAAAGACTTTGCAGTTTGTTTGATTTGCCACGATATGCATGCATTTATGAATAAACACCCAAAGAAAACCAAAGTAATCTCAAACACGCGTGCACAACAGTTTCTGTTTTCAGCTGGCAGCTACACAAAGTTTGCAGGTAAAGAAGCAAACGTGATTAAAGTCCGAGCTGTCACATTCAGATGCCACAAAACGACAGATCATTGACGCCAGCAGCTGTTGTTAACACACCAAAGAAAAATCCTATTTGCCCCTTTACGGCAGCGACTGATAATGAGGGCTATTTACACAGCGCTCTAAACTTCCTACTCCGTCGGTCGTCTTTTTAAAGAGCTCTCGAGCTCTCGCTGGGTTTATCAAGATGAAGAGTGGCAGAGAGCTGAGTGCCGTGTTTGAGACCTCTCCGAAGGTCTCCTCTGGCTGTTTCTCCATTTGTCAGACTTGGCATCTTTATACACCATCTGAGCCCAAAACGTCAAATGTTGCTTGAAAAGTTACTTCCTCTGTTAGGCCGTCGTAAATTTGCTACCTTTTAGGAAGGAAGCATGTAGAACATAAAGGACATGGACACCCGCCTGCTGTTTAAGGGCTTTAATTTATGCCTGTTTCCATGGCAACTATCTCCTTGGTCTTTGCTAAAGCAGTCACCTGACAGGGGTCCATTAGCAACTGTGTCTTCTGCCTGTTAAGGAAATGCATGTGTATCAGTGCATATAGGGTGCTAGTGTAAACAGGGCATCTGTCAGACTGTCATTCTGCCACCTTTAAGTGAAGCTCAAAGCCTGCTCACACAGGATGTTCATGAAGAATCGTTTGTCTTTACGCTGAAGTCTGGAGTCGGCACAAATCTGCTTAAGGTCAAAACTAAAAGGAGCCAAGTTTACAGTGTCACCAGCCTGTGCTAAAATCCTATTAAACAAGACGCATGCAGCACATTACAGACTGTCTCAGAGATGATCGGGTCTTATTCGGAGTGTTTTTGCTCTCCTCGTTTACCTGGTAATAAATCTGGTGTGTTACAATAATTATGTTTGCTACAACCGAGAGGCAAGCTGCCAACCAGAGATGGGCAGTAACGCGTTACAAGTAATGCGTTGCTGTAATCCGATTACTTTTTCGAGTAATGAGTAAAGTAAGGGATTACTTTTGCAAAAAAGGTTACTGTTACATTCCCGTAAGCACTCTGCGTTACTAAAACCGTGATTTTTTTGCGAGAATGTCTCATGACAGTGACGTAAGCGAGTGCGACGTTCGTGACAACAGCTGTGTGCAGATCAACAATGGATCATATGAGTGCGGAGAGAGTATGAGCGTGCAGCGTTTAAAGCGTGGAAGTACTGACCTTACTTTGAGTTTGATTCCATAAAAAGTGACAAAAACATTAGTGTCCGTTGTGCGTGGGAAGAAAACTTCTTTTTACAGCGAAAAAAACCCCTAAACTTCCGAGCAAGAACCGAGTAGCTACGACGTAATGGGAAACTCACAGAGAAACTCGTGGATTCTTCCACTGACAGCTGCGGCTCACCTGCACCAGGGCAAACCTCCGCCTGCCCCACTCCTGCTTTACAGGTGAAAATAGAGCAACAGGACCGCTGAGTCTTTGATTTTATTTATTTTCTGCTGTGTTTTACTTGCATCTATTTGAAAGACTGAGTGTTAACACAAAAAACAATTTTATTTCATGTGCTGGAATGTGCAGAAAATAGGTTTAAATGTTAAACAAATTTCTTCCAGTCAGAGAATGTTGCAGATAATTTAATGTTTGCTTGATGCATAAAGTTAAAAGATTAAAACTAATAAAACAAGTTTTAAAAAGAGACTTTTTCATTTGATTAGATTTTATATGATGGATTATGCAGAAAAAGTAGAATTGGGCTGAAAGATCTATCACTTTATCACCTATTCAGGTTGTAAATCATGTTTTTAAAAAGTAACTAAGTAACTAAGTAACTAATTACTTTTGAAAATAAGTAATCGGTAAAGTAACAGGATTACTTTTTGGGGGAAGTAATCAGTAATTAGTTACTAATTACTTTTTTCAAGTAACTTGACCAACACTGTTGCCAGCTATCACAGCTATAACTGACTGCTTCAATATGTACATGCACTTTTCCAGAAGAGACGGTAACTTTGCTCCTGGGAACTGTGGTTTGATCCAGAGCTGGGGGTTGGTGCTGGGCCAGGGTTAAGCCTGATGAGTGTTAAGAGATTAAACAGCTTGCACACACTCCAAACTGAAAGACAAAATAGGATCTTTGACATTTCCTTCCAAAATACATCTGACATCATTTTTCTGTCCAAAACAATGACTCCAGTCTCTTTAACTGGGACGTTGGTGGCGGGATTAAAACCAACTGGTTGAAGTGAATGGAGGCTGGTTTTGTAAACAGACAGATTCTTAGAGAACCTTTTCTGAGCTCTCTCCTCATTCACTCTAACACTCACACCACGACAGATCCATCAGAGAGACCTTCTAACCTTCCCGTGAGACGACCTGCTCCACCTCCTGAGCTGCAGCCAGTGTTGGTTGGAAACTTTGAGACTGGTGGTGATCTCTATGCCAGTGCCAGACTCTTCAGCCATTCCAAATAAGGGAAATGTGGGGAGGAGTAAAACTCAAATGAGTTCAAATCACACTTTTTCATTAATAAATGTATTTAAACTTTCATTTATATAACAGAGAATGTTACGAGGTGGTAATTCAAATCATTTCATAAATAGCCTGTTAGCCTGTTAGCAGTGCTGACGATGATGTTTCTCTCCCTTTTAGGGGAAAGCTGTTGATTTTAATAACACAGGTTCACATACAAATAGTAGCTTCACCAACGTTTGCATGCGAGCTTATTTGATCATAAAGCATGCTCACAGGGAACGCAGAAAACAGACGCTCATATTAATTCCACTTGTGAGAAAAGACACAGATAACTATGTTAGTGTGCTTCGCAGAGACCTCCCACTGTTTCTTAAAGAGTCACACGTATTCTTGATGTGTTCACAGAGTGTGGTGTTAGATAAAGAACCAGTCCACTTACTGGTGGGACTGGGGCAGCTGTGGTACCGTTGGCTCTGTTCGAGGTTTGTGTGTTCTCCTCGTAGCTCCGGGGGTTCCCCCTGGGGGCTCAGGCTTCCTCCCAAACTGTTAGAAATGTTTTGCTCCTTTCTAAAATTGGCATTTATAAATTGCTCATTGGACATAAAGAATGCTCAAACACACAGAGCAGTGTGTGCTAGGGTCCCAGGGTTTTTTGCATGTTGTCATTTCCTGGGTGTAACAGTCTGTCTTGTGTTTGGTTGTATTTGTGGACATGAGTGATAGTTTTCTTTAGCATTTATTTGGTCCTGTTTATATTCTGGTTCTTCTTCCTGTGTTTGTTCCCCGTGCGGGTCTCTGTGTTTCATGTGTCTCAGTATCCACTTCCTGTTTCACTCTCTTGTCTCGTGCATGTCGTGTTCATTTCCTTTCCTTGTTACTCCTGATTGGCTCCCGCTGTGTTTCCCCCTTCACCCCGCTGCATGTATTGTCTCAGTCGTCCCTGTGGTGTTTGTCAGAGTGCTGTTTAGTTCCCTAGTCTTTGTTCCCTGGCGCTGGTTGAGTTTAGTTAGTGTTGAATGTGTTTCCGGTTGGATTAGCTTTTGTTTACCTCCAGCTTCCTCTCTGCGTCCACATTTGGGTCATCCTTCACTCATCAAACACAACAACATGGTATGAAGATGTATGCTCGTGCTGATAGTTGTGTGAACAGTAATCCTGGAGCACGTTATTAATGGCACTACATTCTATTGGTTCACCAGCATCTGTACATGATGCCCATCTTCATGTTTCGTCTCTACACATTCGTTCGTACCAGAACACTACAGCTACAGGCTTCTCCTATGTGGCTGTGCTGCTCGTGCACCTTTCTCTGACCTGCTGTGAACGCTGAAGATCCTGCTGAGAAAATCATATTTCAGCATTTATTTGGAGTTTATTACTGGGCTCTTCAAATCAGATTTACAGCTGCATTTCCAAACACAGCAATGTCATGTCTGATTGAATATGTTGCCTCTCAATAAAACTATTTCACACTGTTACGTTTAGTGTATTACCATAATTATAATATTACAGTGAAGCAGCTTAAATGCCAAATCACAAATGTGTGGAGTAAAAAAAACAAAGTGCTGTTCCACATGAGAGAAGCTTGATTTGGGCTTACCTGTGCATCAGCAGTCTTAATTAGCACAGATATTACATCTCAGCTTCCATCTCACATCACTGAGACCATGAAGTCCTTTAGCTGCCTTTTACTGCTCCAGTTCCTGCAGCTTATTGTGTCGTGTCTTTGCTCTAATGAACTCCACGTGTGGGTCAATGAGTGCCAACAGAGCCAACTGCTACAGTTTAGATATAGTTACTGACTGTTACTGTAAATAGTAACCTGGAAGCTGGGATATATTCTCCAGTCTCTCTGGTACTCTCCACCACATCTGAAGAAGCAGGCCACCTTCCCCACCTCAGCTGTAGGCTCACAGTGTGGATCACAGGCTGTACAGCAGGGAAGAGTACTGATGCCACCCTCATGTCTTCAACCGGGTCTGGATTCACAGAGCCTCCATCTCCAAAAACAACACCTCACAGTTCCTCGCCAACTGAGCTTAGTCTGAGTCTTTTCTTTCTTTTTTAACTATAACACTCTTTTTTGGGGGGCGGGGGGGATTAGAAGAATGAAAACAGGACTCGTGTGTGAACGAGAGGGGGCAGGTGCAAAGGTGAGGAACAGAGCTGGTGACGGTGGATAAGTTTACGTTCCTGGAGTCAAGCATCTAGAGGAACAGCAAGAGAAGTGCAGTGGGTGTCGGGATGATTTGTGATAGCAGCATATCGAGACCTGCTATGATGTATGCTTCGGAGACAACAGGACAGAAGGTCGAGCTGAAGATGCTCAGACTGTCGTTGGGAGTGAGCAGCATGGACAGGATTAGAAATGATAGAGGTTCAAATCCTCTGGACACGTGCAGACGAGTGAGAGAGGATATACTGGACAAAGGATGATGGAGATGGAGCTGCCAGGCAGGAGGAAAAGAGGAAGATCATAGAGGAGGTTCTTGGATGTAGTGAAGGACATGCAGGTCCTTGGTGCAACAGAGGATCCAGGCACAGGGTCCCATACAAGCATCACTCCATTCACATTAAATGTATCCATAAAAGTAGAAAATTAATTTCTACTAAAATAAAATAAAAATATATACTTTAATTAAAAATACATATATCATTTAGAGACGCAACAATTACTCAGTTAATCAGCTGATGAGTCCCATCATATCTTCAGGACCATATCTTCTGACCACCACCACCAAAGTGCTCATACTGGGGCTGTCTAAATGTTGGAGTTTTCTCTGTATTATTGTACAATCTTAACTTTAGAGCACGATGAGGCAGCTGTTGTTTTGGTGCAATGTAAATAAAACTGAACCTCTGTTTTTGAGGCTAAAAACCTTCTATATAATTATTAAACTCTGACTCTTTCCCACACGCGTGTCTCTTGTCCCTTTGCTCTCCTTCCCCTTATCCCTGGCCGGGTGGCAGTAGATGGCTGTCCCACCATGAGCCAGGATCTGATAAAAGCAGTGCTGTTCCATCAGGACAAGCAAGGCAAACAGTGCTGGTCTAGTGAAATCTAAAAACAGACATCAATCAAACTGTATCAAAGTGAAAGAAATCTCTCTCCTTTCATGTCAAACAACATTCTGTCAAAGCTTCTTGTCTGTTTGCAGCCATGCTTTACATCAAGCCTATTCAAATGGCGGCCCGCGGGCCAAATGCGGCCCAGAAGCAACCTGCGAGTGGCCCTGCCTGTGGTCCTGGCAGAAACACAGAAAACGCAAAAAATTAATTCATTAATTTTTAAAACATTAAAAAATTAAAAATTCCTACAGCGTAGTGTAGACTATGAATACAACACTCCTAGTAGCCTAGCAATATTTAACCCACAATGCACCGTGTTGTAAACATATTAAACAATCATTGTAATATATGATGCGACAACAACATGTCTTTCTCAGTCCAAAAGCGCAAAATTGACAATGAACCCTGCCTGGACTGACAAATACTTATTCATTTTACCGCCAAATCCAAATGCCAAACCAATGTGTTTAATTTGCAGTGAGTGTGTTGCTGTACTTACGAAGGCACCACAATGACAAACACCAGACTTTCTACACAAACTTTCCAGAGCAATCTCAGGAGAGGGCTGCAAAAGTACAGTTTAACTGCGAGTTTAATAATCTTACAACCGGAGTTGTACTACCATGGTGAGGGTCCTGTACAGTCCAAGAGAGAGTTGCAGCAGCTTTCCTTCGTGTTTGCTTCTTGGCGAAGAAGAAAAGGCCTTTCACAGATTCTGAAACAGTGAAATACTGCATGCTGGCTGTGGTGGATGCGGTGATAAGTGACGAAAAAATTAAAGTAAGTGTGACATCTGCTATAAAAAACGTACCCCTGTCAGACAGTTCGTAGAGTTGAAGTTCTGGCGTCAGACAAGTTTGAAATGCTGTTAGATGACCTGAGGAAAACTGATGTAATATCTATAGCAGGAGATCACAGACAGAACTGATAATGCACAGTTGTGCATATATGTCCGTTTTTTTGGATGGGAAATTGCTCGGTTTGCTACCGTTAGAGGGACACACAGCTGGCGAAATAATGTTTGAGAAGATTTCAGCTCTTTTTGAGGAAAATGGTCTGGATATGAAGCGTGTCTGTATACTTGTGACGGATGGGGCTCCATCCATGGCAGGAAAAGTGAGTGGTCAGCAAAATATTTATTTTAATTTGAAAGGGAATTATCAAAATGGTTTTTTTATTATTATTATTTCAAATGCGCAAAAAAAATAGTTTAGTTATAGCTCCCCTTTTTTAAATGGACCTTTTGGTGTGCATTTGTGAGAGGTCACCAGATTTACAGGGGGAAAAGGAATAAAAAAAATTACTTGTTTTTCAATACAGTTGGGTGGGTTTGAAATTGATCATGATCTGCTGCTTACTGGCTGCAAAAAAATATCTGGCCCAGATAAATTCCTCGGTTTGAAAATCTGGCCCAACTAACTTCTTAGTTGAATAGCCGTGCTTTACATCGTTGCCACCTTGTGGCCACCTACGGTCGCTGAAAGCATGTTTGTCTTGGATCCCTTTGGAAACTGTAGCCGTCTCCATTTTATGGGCATATTTGTCTCCCATTAACAAAGGCTTGAGCTTGTCAAGCTGAGGGGCCAGGAGCTTTTTCTGGCTGTTTGCACATTCACATTGTGGAAAAACCTCTGGTCTTTGACGGGAGACTGATGGACGATTAGCATGCTAGACAGGCTCCCACTGGCTCTGCTTTCACTGCTCTCAGATCAGTTACGAGTCACGCTTTGTGTGGAAACAGAGCTCCTAACAGAAGTTTTCTCTTAACCTACACGTGTGATACAGAAGCAGTATGAAAAGGGTTTTAATAAGTCGCTTCAGTGTGTTACCAAAGAAATCAACTGGAACAGGCTCAGCCGGGTTTCTCAAATGTGCAACCAAAGCTCCACCTTCAGTTTTCATTATTATTCTTAGATTCTGACAGTCAACCATGTCACAAAGCGCTCGAGCATTTTAATTCTTTGAATTGACTTTCTAAAAAATATATTTTAATATACTTCTTTCAAAATCATAATTTAGGCCTGTGTTTCCAAACTCATCACATTTTCACAGATGTGTGGTTGTCACGGGACAGCCTCCGCCTTCCTGTAAAGGTCACAGTATGCGTTTGGTTAAAAGGGTTTTTTTCCTTCCCACTGTCACCAGCGCACACTGATTATTGCGGTTATGTCTGTAATATTACGGACAATTTACCCTGCAAATAAACCAACATGACTTTGCTGCTGTTGTGAATTTGTGCCATATAAATAAAAGTGAAAATTGAGACTTATTAATGGAAAATTAAACATCAAACAGTTTGTTAAAGGTTTCATGGTTTTCAGTCATTTCAGAGGAAATCCATCACCACTAAATTCAGGACATTTATGAATTTACACTAATGTGATTTTAACTTCTCAGCCCCTTTCAATGATTTGGGCGTTCTCAATGTTTGTTTACTGTTCCCATCATACATGTTATTAATAGAGAATCTCAAACCCCTGTGCAGCCTCTTCCACCTGCTGCAGCCTGAGGGCCCTGAGCTTTGCAGGTATGGAGACCAGCTCCACACAGCACCTGTCAGGCACACAGGGCTGCACACAGGGCTGCACTTGTGCGCTGATGAATCCACTTTTATTTCTTTGTTGATATAATGGTTAAGGCTTTTGTTACAGGCTGTGCAGCAGCCCTGCGAGCACTGACAGCAGCCCATTCCTTCATTTTCATTACAGACACTGTACCCAATCAAATCTCTTAATGCAACAGGACCCTCCCCTACCCGACGCTGTGAGCTCCTGCACCCTGAACATGAGAGAAAGGCTGTGAAAAAAACACTAAAAATAAAAGCAGCGAAATGTGTCCAAAAAATGTATTTCAGCTCTCACTAATATATCTAAAGTCCGCATGAGGCCACGTCCCATTTTAAGCACCATCGTCAGTCTTTTGTTCATATTTGTTCGTGCCACCTTGAATTAACCTTCATATTTATACAGATGCAGTGTTTTTAACACCATCTCAGCACGGCTCTGTCCATCCTGGATGAACCTGGACTGGTTACATCTGTTTCTCACACACTTTGTAAATGTGAACAGTTGATTAACATGTTTATTCTTTGGGAATTAGAAATAAGCAGTTGTTGTTTATAAACATCAATGATAACTAGCTGTAATTTCATAAATGAAGTTAAACTTCAATAAACAGCATGTGTAAATATTCTGAGTGCTAATATTCCCGTCTGCTGTCCGTGGACTCTGTACACGACGCTAAAATAGACCGAAAAACCTGAATTTAAATATTTGTTATATTTTGGTTCTAGTAATTCCAAGACCTCTCTGTGTCTTTTCTATTGAAAGTATTATGTGTGCAGAAACCTGGTTGGATTTTGTCTGACTCTGCAAATTATTTGCTGATTTGTGTTTTGGCATTTTCTTTAACAGACGTGGAGCCTTTTGCTTTATGGTTCTCAGATGTCCACGGTGCTCCATTTTTATCTCTGTTACACCAGGACACGCAGCACGTTAGCCCCACCCCGATACTCTGAGAAATCCCTGATCGATGACTGGAAAGCACTGAAAACAATAAGGAACAAATACAACAAGGTCAAAATACGACACAATAGAATAGAAGCTGTAAATATACTGTAAAATCTACTAAAGGCTGAAATTTTACTCTGTTGATTTTTATAGTTTTGGTGTAATAATCGTCTCACTGATTTACTGTTAAAATAAAATTAAAATAAAATAAATTAATGAATAAATAAATAAATAATAAATAATAATAATAAATTAAAATAAAAAAGGCTCAAATTGTCAAATAGTCTCTTTTTTTCACTAAAGAGAAAAATTATTTTCAAAATCCCTTTAAGGACCTTTAACACCGGTTCATGTTAGTGTCTAATTTTATTGTATTTTTTATAAATGAATGTGAGTCGTCACAATAGGAAATATTGTTGTTATTATTGGATGTACATGTTCTTGCAGTGTTACAGACACACTCTGCTCACTCTGCTGTTACGAGCAGGAAACTGCTTCCAGAAAGAAACACGCATTCCCTGTTTAAAGCTGGATAAACGACAGGATTATGTTTTCACCAACGTTTCAAGTTGTTTATGAGGGCAGCAGGATATTCTAACCACCTACAGGCGCTGGAAACATCTACTCATACGTGCCACATGTATGTACATGTATGTACATGTACTGTACAGCTCCAGGCGGCTCTGACACAGAGTCAGCAGCCGGCTGCAGAGCAGGTCCACGTACACCCACTCCCCGGTGCTGCACTAATCACACACATTAATGAACAGTCTCCTTCTACGAGGGAGGCAAAAGTAAAGCAGCCTCTCACCTCATCTTCTCCCTGCTATCATGACAGTTTGTTGACTTGTGTCGTCAGATTAGAAAGTGAACTTAATCCACACACATGCAGGCTTTTCAGTGTTATTAACACATTCTAATGGCTGAATTTGCCAGATGTCTAAATCTCCTGGAGCCGGCCCAAATATCTGTGACAGCTCGTCTTTAATGTCTAAAGACAGGAAAACACACTGGTGCAGCGGGACCATCAGGTCAGGTCACTGCATGTTTTTGCCTTTGAAATCAAATTGCAGACGTGTGTGTGAAACACATTTGATTAAAATAAACATCATTTACACTTAAACTCAAAGCTTTTTTTATGATTAGCGCGTGACTGATTACCTTTGCCTTTTATTTTGGAGACTTTGCTGAACTCCTAGAATAACACCGTCATTTGTCACACATATTATATCCCACAGTGATAGAACCCTGATAATTTACTACAACACACCCTGTATATCCAAATATAAAATATTTCAAAGCCTGTTCTATTACAGGCTCTCTTCTCTTGTCCACACACACGGAAAGAGACAGATTTTGAGTGCCGTGTTTTGCACTTAAGGTGGAATTACACTTAACACAGTAAGCCAAGCAGACTCTGTTCAGACATCGTAGGTACCGCACCCAAAGCCTGCTGGGAAAGTTTAACGTGCAACATACCGACAGACAGCAGGAGATGCTACAACAATCCAACACTTTGGACTTCAT
This sequence comes from Perissodus microlepis, assembly GCF_051167445.1. NCBI lineage: Eukaryota > Metazoa > Chordata > Actinopteri > Cichliformes > Cichlidae > Perissodus > Perissodus microlepis. The sequence goes on along the minus strand of NC_140472.1, from coordinate 466,122 downwards.
CGTTACTGCGGTCCTTTGTTCATACATGCGGTGCTGAGAGAGGCAGTGTCCGCGGTCAGACCACCGGTCAGCTCCCGGTCTGCAGCCGAGAGCCACGTTATTGAAAAGGAAAGAAGAGCTGCAGAAATGCGGACGAAACAGGCTGTTGGACGGAAACTGTGTGATTGGCAGCTCAGCTGTGTCTCGGGACGGTCACACTTCGGCCGCAGCGTCACTGGTTGTTATCCACGGACGGCACTGAAACCAAGAGCTCCAGTGACCTCTGCTGGACAAACAGCCGCACTACAACACGGCGAGCGTGCTGCCTTCATGAAAAATACGAATTTTAACACACAAATGTTTAAATTTACATTTGGAAAGATCCTTCCAGAAGCTTAATGTCAGCCTGCTGTGTGTGTGTGTGTGTGTGTGTGTGTGTGTGTGTGTGTGTGTGTGTGTGCGTGTGTGTGTGTGCGCCTGTGTGTGTGTGTGTGTATGTGTGTGTGTGTGTGTGTGCGCCTGTTGAGTTCCCTCCCCAGACGCCTTAACGCCCACTCACACCCTGGGCCATCTGACCTCAGGAATTCGCATGACAAGGTGGGGCCAGGTTTCACAATGAGCTCACCTGAAACTCTGGCTGATTGGGACCCACACCCAGTTTCACACCTTGGCACAGGCGATTAGAGGATCATCAGGGGGTCCTTTTGTCCCTCTGTGGGGGGAAACTCCCACTAGGTTTAAATCTGGGACTCCCCACCATTTGACCTTAGAACTGAAGAAGCTTCTCGGATGAGAGGTGAAACGTCTTCAAGCAACTTAAAGAAGGTCAGACGCTTTTCTTTGCAAGATCCTTTGACTGCGCGCGCGTGTGTGTGTGTGTGTGTGTGTGTGTGTGTGTGTGTGTGTGTGTGTGTGTGTGTGTGTGTGTTTGAGGTGAAGTTGAAGGATTTGCTCGTCCCTTTTAATGACTTCGTCCACTTCGTGCAGTTTACCAGCCCCACTGGCCACACGACACTGTGACTCTGTCAGCAGCATGGTTGACTGTTCGTATCAATTGCTGTGTCCAAATTCAGGGGAAGGATGCTCATAAGGACACTACCTACCTACGTCACAAGGTAGTGTCCTTAGACGGACGGGTAGGCAGGAAGTGAGCGGCTGTGGACAGCCCCCTTTTTTTCTCCATAGAAACTTTATTGAACAAACAATGAGTATCCAACATAACAGATGGGCTGTTATGTTGGATACTGTTGGTAAATAGACTTCCGGGTTTTCTATGTACAATAATTACCTGTTGTTCAAGTAGCTTTATAACTGTGGTTAAAATGTAGGCACAATTGATATATGTGTTGCGCTGTCTGCTGTCCTCTTGGCCAGATTACTCTTAAAAAATAAATTTGTAATGTCAACAAGATTGTTTTTAGAAAAATCCTTTAATTGTCCCACAAGGGGAAATTTGGTTGTAACAGCAGCCAAAAAGACAAATATACAAACAAACAGTACACAGGACACGGAACAGAAACATACACAATTTTTCTTACATATTTACATCAAGGACAATGGTTACTATAAACAGAGAGTACTGTACAGTTATTAAATAAAATAAAAATAATTACAGGTAAGAGGCAAACCAGGTTGTAGTGCGAATTGGTTAATTAACTAACTTATTGCAGTTACAGCATTGATGTAAACATCTCTGTTTGTTGGGAGCAGTTCAGATTGTACAGTCTGACAGCTGCAGGGAGGAAGGACTGGATTTTGAACTGGATAAATAAAGGATATATAAAAGTCACTGCCAAAAACTGATTGCAGCTTCTACCTGTTACAGGAATGTTGCTGGTGGCTCAAAGTGACCTGATATCATTAATGAGGGAAACATTTGACACTTGTTTCACGTATTATAGACCAACAAGTTATTCATAGCAGGTTAAATACGAGCAATCAGTTTAGGGCAAAAACCAGAATCAGTTTTTGGCAGACGATCATTTTTTGGCACAACATCTGTCATTCTTACACATGTGCTGTATCATATAAAATATATAAACTAAATATCTTTGGAACGTATGGAATCTAATCTTTTGTTTGTTTGTTTTTACATAGCACTTTATCAAACTGTTGTCTGCTACAGAGTTACAAGTATTATACTAATAATATAGCATCCACCATCTCCTGCTTGCATATTTCTGAAAACATCTTAGTGGACAGTGGGAGGAAGCATCCTAAAGCTCTCTTTGCAGACCACCCTGTGTGATTCTCCACTCGCTGACCAGAAAAGACAAACTGCGGGTCTCAGTTGCTGAACCCCATCCACGTCTGATCTTGCTCGGGCAGATTCAGCAACACTGCCAGAGACTTCCTGTAATCTATTACAGTTGTAAAAGAAACCGTCCAGGAACAGGTCACTCAGCTTAATCCTGTGTGAACAACTGTAAATATTGTTTTTCCATCTTTACATACTGTGTATTTGAAATATTCTTGTTTAATTGTTATTGTTATTTATTTATTCCTATCAAATAAATATCCAAGTAATATTGTTCAAAGTTAACGTTGTGTTCATACATGTTACAAATGCCTGTAAATCAAATTGAGTTCAGTGACAATTACTGTTTGTTTGAATCAATTTATTAATAACATAAAACCTTTAAACTAATGCAACACATAACAGTGTAACAAATATATTCAAATAAATACATTTCTCAGTACGTAACTCATTTTGGAACTAATCTTTCTAGAAGTGAACAGTCTGTCCATCCTCTCCCTGCTCTCCTCTCCTCAGCCTCTCTTTGCTGCCTCATGTCCTCTCTGATGAGGTCTAGCAGCTCATCATCTCTTCTCCTCTTCCTCCCTGTCGTAGGTGGCTGAGCCGCTTCGTCATCGCTGTCGTTTTAGTCACCCACTGCTTGGCCCTGGAGTGTCCTCAGGGAGAGAGGACATTAGGACAGGAGGCTTAGTGGAAGGCATCTGTCCTATCACCTCATCCGTGAGGGCAAACCAGGGCCAAGTAGCAGCAGTGGGCTTCCCACTGACCCCCTCTCCTGAGCCTGGATACTTGCAATCCTAAAGGCAGAGGAAATTAAAAAATGATAGCAGGCAAATAAAAACACCACAACAACTCTTAGTAATTGCACATTTATTAACTTGTGTTCTTAAGAATTATCTTCTTGATAACACACATACGTACTTTGTATTTTTTAAAGTTATCTCATGTCTTCTGGCCTGCAAGGTGGTGACTTTCCCCTGCAGGCCCATCTTCTCCAGAATTGTCCTGATCACACACAACAAATAAGAGAAGAAAGGAAACCATGGCAACTATGTTAATCCCTAAACCCAAAAGTTTTCACAGCAGAACACCAGAGGAACGCCGTCTGGACATCACAGGTTCTGTACAGCAGCGGTCTGTGAGTCGTTTGGTACCGGGCCACGAGAGTTGAAATTTATGGTTTTCAGGGTTTGTATCATTAACTCGGTTTCCCTGGGTCTTTCCCTTGTTGTAGTTGTGTCTTATTTTGAAAGAAATATTTACACGTTACCATAGCGACCAGAGAGCATTAAGCGGCAGAGAGGAGGATGTTACTCTCAATGTTGGCGCATTTTCAGGAGGACGCTGCTAATAAAGTTAATAAAAAAATAAAGTTACACAATTACACAGTACATTCACGTTTATTTGTATATTTACAAAATACCACAGTTTGTGTCTTGGTCATTTTATGTGGTTGTATTCATCCGCGACACCTTAAAGGCTCCGTGTCTGACATGAACCGGTCTGTGGCGCAAAAAGGATGCCCAAAGCTTAACAACACGACCGCTATAACAATTTAACTTTTGTACAACCAGATGTTCATATACTTACATTTGAAAGTGTTTTCCTCTCCTGCTTCGACCACCATCGTTATCAGAAACAAATCTCCTCTATGACCCGCAATGAATCCTGGGATATAGTAGGACACGAAGGATACATCGGACCCCTCCTTAAAATTTGGGGAAATGTAGGACGCATTTGTCACCACATTTTGAGTGCTCTTCGAATTCGGACAGCCCTCGTCGCGTCGCTGTGACGTCATTGCATCCAAATATGGCATTTTAAGCATCCTTCCCCTGAATTCGGACACAGCCAATGACTGTGTCCCAATTCAGAGACCACACGCTTGGAGTACGCATTTTGAGACCTATTACGTCACCACGACACGACGAAGTCTGTCCCAATTCGAAGTGTACTCCAAATGCGCCGTCGATTTCCCCAAATATCAAGCGTGGTCTAGTGCACGCTTCGTGGTGGTGGGGGGGCACCAAGATGACGGCTTGAACAGTTGTGTTTTTTCAGGAGCTCCGAAAGACCGCAAAATTTGCTAAGTAACTTTATTCTCCTTCCACTCGAATTATACCTATGGATGCCCAAAAGGTTATTAAGAATGCAAAGCTGCCATTTGTGCCGTCAAACCCCAATGTTAAGACGTCTTCGCATGCTAAAGTCAGTGACCATGGCTATGCTAGCACTGAAGCTGCTAACGCAGGCCTAAACAAGCGAGAACGGGGAGCAGACTCGGCGCCGCCAACTCCATCAAAACAACCGCCAGAGGAGAAAAGAACAACGATGTGGGCTTCATAGATAATTGGCAAACCTTCTGGAGGAAACCTGGTCTTGTTAGGAGAGACGGCATCCATCCCACTTTGGATGGAGCAGCTCTCATTTCTAGAAATATGGACAAATTTATTAAACCCCCCAAAATATGACTATCCAGAGTTGGGACCAGGAAGCAGAGTTGCAGTCTTACACGCCTCTCTGCAGCTTCTCTCCTCCTGCTACCCCCCCAAAAACCCATCTCCATAGAGACTGTGTCAGCTTCCAAAAAGACAAAAAACAAACTAAAAACCAGCAACAAACAACTTAAACATAAACAATCAAAAAGAAAGAACAGTACAGTATCCACATCTGAACCAAAGAGTAAAACAGTGAAATGTGGATTATTAAATATTAGGTCTCTCTCCTCCAAGTCTCTGTTAGTACATGACTTAATAATTGATCAACAAATTGATTTACTCTGCCTTACAGAAACCTGGTTGCAGCAGGATGATTATGTTAGTTTAAATGAATCAACACCCCCGAGTCATTCTAACTACCAGAAACCTCGAAGCACAGGCCGAGGGGGAGGTGTGGCAGCAATTTTTCACACCAGCCTATTAATTAATGAAAGACCAAGACAGACTTTTAATTCATTTGAAAGCCTGATGCTTAACATTGTCCACCCCAGCTGTGAAACTCAGAAACCAGTCTTACTTGTTATCATCTATCGTCCACCTGGGCCTTACACAGAGTTTCTGTCTGATTTCTCAGACTTTATATCTAATTTAGTTCTGAGCTCAAATAAAATAATTATTGTGGGTGATTTTAACATCCATGTAGATGCTAAAAATGACAGCCTCAACATGGCATTTAGTCTGTTATTAGACTCAATTGGCTTCTCTCAAAATGTAAAAGAACCCACCCACCACTTTAATCACACTCTAGATCTTGTTTTAACATATGGCATAGAAACTGAACATTTAACAGTGTTTCCTGAAAACCCTCTCCTGTCTGATCATTTCCTGATAACATTTACATTTACAATAATTGATTACACAGCGGTGGAGAGTAGATTTTATCAAAGTAGATGTCTTTCTGAAAGCGCTGTAACTAAGTTTAAGAATATAATCCACCCACTGTTATCATCTTCAATGCCCTGTACCAACACAGAGCAGAGCAGCTATCTGAACGCTACCCCAACAGAGGTTGATTATCTTGTTAATAATTTCACCTCCTCACTACGTACGACTCTGGATACTGTAGCTCCAGTGAAAACTAAGGTCTCTAATCAGAAGTACCTGACTCCGTGGTATAATTCTCAAACACGTACCCTAAAGCAGATGACTCGTAATCTGGAGAGGAAATGGCGTGTCACAAATTTAGAGGATCATCATTTAGCCTGGAGAAATAGTTTGCTGCTTTATAAGAAAGCCCTCCGCAAAGCCAGAACATCTTACTATTCATCACTGATTGAAGAAAATAAGAACAACCCCAGGTTTCTCTTCAGCACTGTAGCCAGGCTGACAAAGAGTCAGAGCTCTGTTGAGCCAACCATCCCTTTAACGTTAACTAGTAATGACTTCATGAACTTCTTCACAAATAAAATTTTTATCATTAGAGAAAAAATTACCAGTAATCATCCCACAGATGTAATATTATCTACAGCTACTCTTAGTACCATTGATATTCATTTAGACTCTTTTTCTCCAATTGATCTTTCTGAGTTAACTTCAATAATTACTTCCTCCAAACCATCAACGTGTCTTTTAGACCCCATTCCTACAAAACTGCTCAAAGAAGTCCTGCCATTAATTAATGCTTCGATCTTAAATATGATCAACCTATCTCTAATGGTCGGCTATGTAACACAGGCCTTCAAGCTGGCTGTGGTTAAACCTTTACTCAAAAAGCCATCTCTAGACCCAGCAGTCTTAGCTAATTATAGGCCAATCTCCAACCTTCCTTTCATATCAAAAATCCTTGAAAGAGTAGTTGTCAAACAGCTAACAGATCATCTGCAGAGGAATGGTTTATTTGAAGAGTTTCAGTCAGGTTTCAGAGCTCATCACAGCACAGAAACAGCTTTAGTGAAGGTTACAAATGATCTTCTTATGGCCTCTGACAGTGGACTCATCTCTGTGCTTGTCCTGCTAGACCTCAGTGCAGCGTTCGATACTGTCGACCATAATATCCTATTAGAGCGATTAGAACATGCTGTAGGTATTACAGGTACTGCACTGCAGTGGTTTGTATCATATCTATCTAATAGACTCCAATTTGTGCATGTAAATGGAGAGTCCTCTTCACACACTGAGGTTAATTATGGAGTTCCACAGGGTTCAGTGCTAGGACCAATTCTGTTTACATTATACATGCTTCCCTTAGGCAGCATCATTAGAAGACATAGCATAAATTTTCACTGCTATGCAGATGACACCCAGCTCTATCTGTCCATGAAGCCAGATAACACACACCAATTAGTTAAACTGCAGGAATGTCTTAAAGACATAAAGACCTGGATGGCCGCTAACTTTCTGCTTCTTAATTCAGATAAAACTGAGGTTATTGTACTCGGCCCTGAAAATCTTAGAAATATGGTATCTAACCAGATTCATACTCTGGATGGCATTACCTTGGCCTCCAGTAACGCTGTGAGGAACCTTGGAGTCATTTTTGACCAGGACATGTCCTTCAACGCACATATTAAACAAATATGTAAGACTGCTTTCTTCCATTTGCGCAACATCTCTAAAATTAGAAATATCCTGTCTCAGAGTGACGCTGAAAAACTAGTTCATGCATTTATTACTTCCAGGCTGGACTACTGTAATTCATTATTATTAGGATGTCCAAAAAACTCACTGAAAAGCCTTCAGCTAATCAAAAATGCTGCAGCAAGAGTACTGACAGGGACTAGAAGGAGAGAGCAGATTTCTCCTGTTTTGGCTTCCCTTCATTGGCTTCCTGTTAAATCCAGAATTGAATTCAAAATCCTGCTCCTCACATACAAGGTCTTAAATAATCAGGCCCCATCTTATCTTAATGACCTTGTAGTACCATATCACCCTATTAGAGCACTTCGCTCTCGCTCTGCAGGCCTACTTGTTGTTCCTAGAGTATTTAAAAGTAGAATGGGAGGCAGAGCCTTCAGTTTTCAGGCCCCTCTTCTGTGGAACCAGCTTCCAGTTTGGATTCGGGAGACAGAAACTATCTCTACTTTTAAGATTAGGCTTAAAACTTTCCTTTTTGCTAAAGCATATAGTTAGGGCTGGACCAGGTGACCCTGAATCCTCCCTTAGTTATGCTGCAATAGACGTAGGCTGCCGGGGGATTCCCAAGATGCATTGAGTTTTTCCTTTCCAGTCACCTTTCTCACTCACTATGTATTAATAGACCTCTCTGCATTGAATCATATCTGTTATTAACCTCTGTCTCTCTTCCACAGCATGTCTTTCATCCTGTCTTCCTTCTCTCACCCCAACCGGTCGCAGCAGATGGCCGCCCCTCCCTGAGCCTGGTTCTGCCGGAGGTTTCTTCCTGTTAAAAGGGAGTTTTTCCTTCCCACTGTTGCCAAAGTGCTTGCTCATAGGGGGTCATATGATTGTTGGGTTTTTCTCTGTATCTATGAAGCGCCTTGAGGCGACTTTTGTTGTGATTTGGCGCTATATAAATAAAATTGAATTGAATTGAATTGAACAAAATCTTCAGAGAAGGAAGATGATATCTCCAATAAAACTATTTTTGAAGCCATTCTGGGAAGAAGAAATTTGAAGTACAACTGGAAGATATCAAGGAACAAAACAGACAAAGTGCAGCTATGGTTGCCAGCTTGGCTAAGGCTGTAGAGTTTAATGCTGCAGAGATAGTCGATTGCAAACTGAAAGTTGTTAAACTGGCAAATGCGAATGAACAGCTGCTTAAAGAAAATGAAGACTTGAAAAGAAGAGTGAGAGAACAAGAGCGCTACCGAATGAGATGGTGCTTAAAGCTGAAAGGGGTGAAGGAAGACAAAGACGAAAACATTAGAGTGAAGGTTTTGCAAACGCTTCAGAAGATTGCCCCTGACTTGAACTTAGAAGAGGCCGTTGATATTGTCCATCGCTTAGGGAAACGAGTTGATGGCAGAAACAGAAACATCATTATTCTATTCACACAAAGGCGAATCAAAGAAGAATTGTGGAGGAGCACCAAAGATTCTTCAACCTGCAAGCAAGAAGGCATCAGCTTCGCAGAGATGTTACCGCAGGAGGACATACAAGAGGCAACAGCGCCTATGGCCTCTGGTGGAGGAGGCAAGACGTGCGGGTAAGCGAGCCTACTTTCGTGGTCCACATGCCTTCATTGATGGACGCAAAGTTGAGGAAAGACAGGAGAACTAAAAATGACAAAAAACTGAAATAGTGGAAACTTGTTCGCGGTCTGAGGAGCTCAGCATTTAGTACTTTTTTCTTTTTCGTTTTTTTCACGTGGTGAGTGATATTCTGTCTATAGTTCATGTTGAATGTTAACATTTGTTTTGGTTCTTTAAATGTTAGGGGTTTAAGAGAATCTGTTAAAAGAAAAGCCTTATTTTTGTACTGCAAAGGTAAAAAAATCTAACTGTATTTTTCTACAAGAGACTCATTCATCTGATAGTGATGTATCTTTTTGGTCAAACCAATGGGGCAGCAAAATCCTGTTTAGCCATGGCTCATCGAGGTCGGGGGGTGTAGCGATTTTATTCAATAACTTTCCTGGGGATCTTGTAATACAGCGGACTGACTTGAATGGTCATTGGTTGATTGCTGTAATGAGAGTTGAAAGTTTGTTTTTCATTTTAGTCAACGTTTATGGATATAATAATGAAAGCCAGAATAAAATTATGTTAGAAGATATAACTTTAAATATTTTTGAACTTAAACGTCGATACCCTACAGAATACATTTTAATGGGTGGTGATTGGAATACGACTCCTGATGAATGGACTGATAGATGGCCCTCAAGGACAGGTAGACCACAAAAAAATAACCTAATTATAGATTTTTTGATAAACAACGATTTGACAGATATTTGGAGAGTAAGAAATCCAGGAATTAAGAGCTTTTCCTGGTTTAAACCAAATGGAGCTTGTAAGTCTAGAATAGACTATTGGCTAGGAAGTGACATCATTCTTAACCACACTGTAAACGTTGTGATGTCAAATGCACCTCTCTCTGATCATTGCTTTATTGAACTATGCTTAGAATCGGAAATTAGACAATCACATAAAAGAACTTATTGGAAGTTCAATGCCAAACTTTTACAAAATGAAGATTACTGCAACATAGTCAAAAAAAATTATAAAAGATATTATGGCTGATCATTTAATTGTAGGATATATCAGTAAATGGGAATTCATTAAATTCAAAATTAGAGAATTTAGTATTCAATTCAGTAAAAACATAAGTCAAAAGCAAAGAGAATATGAATGTAAATTATTCCAAGAAATTACTTATTGCTGTAGTAAAGATGATCTAAATATCCTTTTGTGCGTTCACGGGCCAAGTGGATTGAGGAGGGGGAAAGAAATTCTTCATATTTTTTTAATTTAGAAAAGAGCAGACAGAAAAGAAATTTTATATCTTCCCTGTTAATTGATGGCATTGAATGTGACGACCCTAAAATCTTGGAGAATTTAATTTATACATTCTATTCCAATTTATACTCCTCACAGTTCTCCCAGGCAGATTGTGATGTCTTTTTTGATCAAATAGATAATCTGATCCCTAAAATTGATGAATCATTTAAGGAATTTTGTGAATCAGACTTTAGAATTGAAGAGTTAGATGCATCTGTTAAGAAAATGGCGCTTAATAAATCCCCTGGTCCAGATGGGCTTACAGTTAATTTCTTCCAATTTTTGGGGAAGACTCTTGATAGATTCAGAATAGAAACTGGTAATTGTGTATTTTGTGAAACAGAAGAGGATTTGGACCATCTATTCTTTTTGTGCAATTTTATACAAATATTTTGGTTGGATTTTCATACCTGGTTTTATTCCAGTGGGATTCAAATTACCTCATTTACCTTAAATATGATAATGTTTGGAGTGTTTTTCAAAGAAAAGAAAGCTAATTATGGTGTTAATGTGTTATTAATCTTGTGCAAGCAATTTATACATAAATGTTGTTTTTTTAAGACCAAACCAACACTAGCTTATTGGAGAAACGACCTAAACCTGTTGGTTAAATCTTTGACTTTAGTTAAAAAGAAAAAGGCTGCTTTTTTTGTTTCCTTTTTGGAAGATTTTGATTTAGTGAGTTAATAATCTGTTAAATTATATGACCCCATCTTTATATCTTCTTTTTCCTATGTATGAAAGTTGCTAATATGTAAGGAATGTCTATTCTCTGAATGTGTAATATATGGTGCATTTTGTTTGTATGTTGATTTTGCTAATAAAAAAAAAAAAAAAAAAAAAAGCTTCGTGGTGGTCCCATATATCCCAGACTTCATAGCGCGGCGGTGGGTGTGGATAATTTTGCCGCAGACGGCAGAAGCGGAGCGGCCAAAGAGTGAACTTTTTAAAGTAAGTACTGAATATTATGTCACTTATTTATGTGCGAATGTTTAATAATGAAAAACATTAAAACATTACTGTTGGCCACATGTCGGCAAAGTTACAAACATTAGTGATGTTTGTACTAACTTGGTTTTAAAGCCTTTACTTTAAAATATACGCCGTTCAATAGTCGACCTTAATCCTACAGAGTATGTGATGATTTTATGGATAATTAAAGTCAGTCATATATCCACAAACACAACAAGCTGAAAGTCAGTGATGCTGCTCGGTTTGCAGTCCTGAATATCACGGCACAAGCAGGATTCACTGCACTGTTAATGTTAGAATAGAATAGAATTCAACTTTATTGTCATTGCACATGTCACAGGTACAGGGCAACTGTTATGGCCCTGGCCATAATCTGTTTTGGTGGCTGTTTCTTTGTCTGTGTCTTTAAGTCTTTGCAGGTCCCTGAGTGGATGAGCTGACGGCTGCTGATTGGTCCCCTGGTCATGTGGTCTCATTCAAAATCCCTCACCAGCAGTTGTCCCGGGGCAGCCACTAAAAGCAGCAGCAGACCTGACCCTGGCCTCCAAAACCTGTGACATTTGTGCCTGTGACTTTTGCGACTTTCTGAGTTCTGTATATAGTGTGTACATTTGTTTTCATTGTAAATAGCACTGGAACAGAAGGGGTGAGCTGCCTTATTGTTTTCCCTTGCACTGTTTTTCTCCTGTTTATCTCAGTAGGGAGTTAGGTGTAGCGCTTGTCTTTTGTTTGATTTTTGATTTCTCATAGGGTTTTAGATAGCACCTCCTCCTGACTTAGCTTGTTTTGTTTGTTATTTTGGCCTTTGTTCACCCCAGAGCTTCATTTTGCAGTGTAGAAAAATAAACCACCGTTCACTAAGAAATTGGTTTTCCCTCTGTGTATGGTTTTGGGGACCAGGGCGGGGCAATCTTTTCAAACTTATGTTGCGTTCCTGTACCCCTAGACTGGGGCGTAACATAAAGTGGGGGCTCGTCCGCTCTTTTCTTTTGCCATTCTTTTTGCTCATTGTGTTTTTGGGTTGTCTGCAGTTTTTGGTTGGCAGTTTTCTTGTAGTGTTGGGGGTGATCTAGTCACAATGACTTTTGACGTGAATGATTTTGCACTGCAACCCACCATAGATAAGTTGGATCGATGCACAAAGGCAGATTTGTTGTTGGTGGCAAAGTTGTTTAAGGTTAGTGTGCCTTTACATGCTAAAAAGGCAGAAATTAAGCAGTGCCTGACAGCACAGCTGGTGGATAAGGGGGTATTTGCAAAGTCGAAACCTCGGCCGGTTGAGGCGACTGGAGGTTTGGTGGTGGATGCGGGAGCAGAAGCTGCTGCAACCATCCCACAAGCTGCCAGTGGACGGATGACGCCAGGGGCGGAGGCTCCTGCTGCCATTCAGATCCCAAACGTTACCCCAGCCGGATAATTAACAGGATTGGTTACAGAGGATCTTAGGCTCGCCCTTCGCCTGAAAGAGGTGGAGCTTGAGGCTAAAGCCAAAGAAGTTCAATTCAATTCAATTCAATTCAATTTTATTTATATAGCGCAAAATCACAACAAAAGTCGCCTCAAGGCGCTTCATAGATACAGAGAAAAACCCAACAATCATATGACCCCCTATGAGCAAGCACTTTGGCGACAGTGGGAAGGAAAAACTCCCTTTTAACAGGAAGAAACCTCCGGCAGAACCAGGCTCAGGGAGGGGCGGCCATCTGCTGCGACCGGTTGGGGTGAGAGAAGGAAGACAGGATAAAGACATGCTGTGGAAGAGAGACAGAGGTTAATAACAGATATGATTCAATGCAGAGAGGTCTATTAATACATAGTGAGTGAGAAAGGTGACTGGAAAGGAAAAACTCAATGCATCATGGGAATCCCCCGGCAGCCTACGTCTATTGCAGCATAACTAAGGGAGGATTCAGGGTCACCTGGTCCAGCCCTAACTATATGCTTTAGCAAAAAGGAAAGTTTGAAGCCTAATCTTAAAAGTAGAGATAGTGTCTGTCTCCCGAATCCAAACTGGAAGCTGGTTCCACAGAAGAGGGGCCTGAAAACTGAAGGCTCTGCCTCCCATTCTACTTTTAAATACTCTAGGAACAACAAGTAGGCCTGCAGAGCGAGAGCGAAGTGCTCTAATAGGGTGATATGGTACTACAAGGTCATTAAGATAAGATGGGGCCTGATTATTTAAGACCTTGTATGTGAGGAGCAGGATTTTGAATTCAATTCTGGACTTAACAGGAAGCCAATGAAGGGAAGCCAAAACAGGAGAAATATGCTCTCTCTTTCTAGTCCCTGTCAGTACTCTTGCTGCAGCATTTTGGATTAGCTGAAGGCTTTTCAGTGAGTTTTTTGGACATCCTGATAATAATGAATTACAGTAGTCCAGCCTGGAAGTAATAAATGCATGAACTAGTTTTTCAGCGTCACTCTGAGACAGGATATTTCTAATTTTAGAGATGTTGCGCAAATGGAAGAAAGCAGTCTTACATATTTGTTTAATATGTGCGTTGAAGGACATGTCCTGGTCAAAAATGACTCCAAGGTTCCTCACAGCGTTACTGGAGGCCAAGGTAATGCCATCCAGAGTATGAATCTGGTTAGATACCATATTTCTAAGATTTTCAGGGCCGAGTACAATAACCTCAGTTTTATCTGAATTAAGAAGCAGAAAGTTAGCGGCCATCCAGGTCTTTATGTCTTTAAGACATTCCTGCAGTTTAACTAATTGGTGTGTGTTATCTGGCTTCATGGACAGATAGAGCTGGGTGTCATCGGCATAGCAGTGAAAATGTATGCTATGTCTTCTAATGATGCTGCCTAAGGGAAGCATGTATAATGTAAACAGAATTGGTCCTAGCACTGAACCCTGTGGAACTCCATAATTAACCTCAGTGTGTGAAGAGGACTCTCCATTTACATGCACAAATTGGAGTCTATTAGATAGATATGATACAAACCACTGCAGTGCAGTACCTGTAATACCTACAGCATGTTCTAATCGCTCTAATAGGATATTATGGTCAACAGTATCGAACGCTGCACTGAGGTCTAGCAGGACAAGCACAGAGATGAGTCCACTGTCAGAGGCCATAAGAAGATCATTTGTAACCTGCACTAAAGCTGTTTCTGTGCTGTGATGAGCTCTGAAACCTGACTGAAACTCTTCAAATAAACCATTCCTCTGCAGATGATCTGTTAGCTGTTTGACAACTACTCTTTCAAGGATTGAAAGGAAGTTGAGCTTATGCATCTCCGCATAAGGGCTATGGAGCTGGATCCTTCCCGACAACGCAATGTTACCTCTACCCCGGTGAGTAAAATTGTGAGTAAACCTTCTGATTCATTCTCCTCTGACCAATTTGATGCAAGCAAGCAAATTGCTTTAGTGCCACCTTTCAGAGAAAGTGAGGTTGACTCTTACTTTAATGCCTTTGAACGCATCGCAACCACTTTAAAATGGCCCAAGGATGTGTGGAGTTTGTTGCTGCAGTGTAAATTGGTGGGGAAAGCACAGGAAGTGTGTGCAAGCTTATCCATTGATGACAGCCTGGATTATGAAATTGTGAAATCCACTATTTTAAGGGCTTATGAGCTAGTTCCGGAGGCATATCGCCAGAAGTTTCGGTCATGTGAAAAATCTGCCAACCAAACACATGTAGAGTTTGCCAGGGAGAAGACTCTCTTGTTTGATAAGTGGTTAGCTGCAAGTAAAGTGAAGGACTTTGCTCAGCTAAGAGAATTGGTCCTGCTGGAAGAATTCAAAACGTGTCTTCCAGAGAATGTTGTTGTATATATCAATGAGCAAAAGGTGGATTCGTTGTCTAAAGCTGCTGTTCTCGCAGATGAGTTTGTGTTGACTCATCGCACTACGTTTTCAGCTGTGCGCGGTGAATGTGCTCCGTTGTCTAAACCTGCGAGGAGTTTGAGGGTTTCTCCTAAGCATCAAATGCGCCCTGATCAGGTTCCCATGACCGTCCGAGAATGCTTTTATTGCCATGATACTGGCCATCTCATTGCCAATTGTCCATCGCTCCGTCACAAAGAGCAAACTCACACATTGAAAAAGCCAAAAAGTGTTGGTTTTGTTCAGTCGGTTTCTACTCCTAATCCCGTCAGTGATGAACCAGGAAACGACAGTCTTGACAGCAGTTACTGACCTTTCATTTCACAAGGGTTCGCCTCACTGACTGGAATAGAGGAGGATCGCGTGCCGATTGTAATCTTGCGCGACACTGGGGCTACCCAGTCTCTCATTTTGGAAAGCGCGTTGCCTTTTTCAAGTAACTCGTTTTGTGGTGCTGATGCTCTCATGTGGGGAGTGAAAATGAGTGTGTTACGAGCTCCGCTGCACAGAGTCTTCCTACAGTCACCTCTCGTTTCGGGCCCGGTAACAGTTGGGGTGCGTGCTCGCTTGCCCGTGCAGGGGGTTACTATGATTCTGGGGAATGATCTAGCCAACGGAAAGGTTTTCCCAATCCCTGAAGTAATTGAAAACCCTGTCGATGATTTTGTTTTTGTTTCTGAGCCTGCTGCTGATAGTCTGCCCTCTGTTTTTCCTGCCTGTGTTGTCACACGCGCCCACAAGCGCAAATATGGTGATGTTGACTTGTCTGACTCTTTACTATGTTCTGAAGCTGTTCCTGAGAAAGCTGTGGAAAAAGCTGAAAAATGTGTGTCTGATAAAATGCTACCCGCTACACCTGACCTGTCTTTTGAGGTAAACAAAACAGATTTTATTCATGCGCAACAGAATGACCCGACTTTGGCCAAATCTTTACTCGCCGCAAATTCAAGCAATCAGAATCCCCGTGTCTACAGCATTGAAAATGATGTGTTAATGCGCAAATGGCATCCTCCCTCATCTAGTGGTCTTGGCTGGAATGTATTTCAACAAGTGGTTGTACCGCAAAAATTCCGACCCCAAGTACTCAGCCTCGCACATGACAGTTTCTCTGGACATTTAGGAATTAGGAAAACTTACCATCGTATTCTGCGTCACTTTTTCTGGCCAGGTTTGAAGTCTGATGTGACCAAGTACTGCCGTTCTTGCCACGTTTGCCAGGTCAGTGGAAAACCCAACCAGGTTATTCCTCCCACTCCATTGCATCCAATCCCGGCTTTAGGGGAACCATTTGAGCACATAATCATCGATTGTGTAGGTCCGCTTCCAAAAACAAAGTCAGGACATCAGTACATCTTGACTTTGATGTGCGCCGCCACACGCTTCCCCGAGGCTATTCCATTACGCACTATCAAAGCCAAATCCATCGTCAGAGCATTAGTAAACTTCTTCTCCACTTTCGGTTTGCCTAAATCAGTTCAAACGGACCAAGGGTCAAACTTCATGTCCAAGATTTTTGCTCAGGTCTTAAAATCGCTGTACATCAAGCATCAAAAATCCAGTGCATATCATCCCAAATCACAGAGGTTGGTGATCTGGCGTCACGTCTGCTTTGGTTGTGGGGTTCCCTCGCTCAAAACGAGCATAAAAGTTGTTGAGCTCGTTGAGGAAGGAGACATCAGAGGATGAGGGTTTGGTGGTCCTGTAGTCTGTAATGGTCTGAAGTCCTTGCCACATGCGTCGGGGGTTGGAGTTGGAGAAGTGTTCTTCTACCTTCTTTTTGTAATGGTGTTTGGCTTTTTTTAAAACTATGTTATATTGCTGCCTCTGCTCGGTGGTGTCGAGCCAAACGGACTTTAACGTGTGTTTGAACGAGCTGACGGTTCACTCGTTAAGCTGAAAGAAAGATGCTTTAATCACAGCAGTCACACATGTGTCCACTGGACCATCTGGGAACTCTTCTTGTTTAGCACTCGTAATAACACAAACACTAAATCCTCCTTCTCTGTGCTGTTGTGTAGCAGTGTGTACACCTGAGACTGTCACCTGTCTGTCTGTCCTGCACTCTCTCTCTGTTTCTTTCTCTCTGATTGTGGAATAAAAGTATGAACATGTGTTTATAAGTTACACTTGTGTTTGAATCCTGCAGCTTATCACACATTTGATTTCCATGTGTGACGACTGCAAGTGTCCAGAGTGAGGACAGACTGAGGGACCCACTGCTGCACATCATCTGTGAGGCTGTGCACCCCTGATGATCCACCAGGACAAACTCAGCAGTGTGTGAGGAAGAGGAGGAGGAAGAGCCAGCAGCAGCTGACAGATGGAGAGAATAGACAGACTGTTCCCTGTTTGTGAAGGACTGCTAGGAAAGTTTAACATAACTGTCTGTCCTGAATCAGTCTTATTAGGTAATGTTCAAATAATGTGATCATCCCAGTGTTTTCAGTGTGGGAGAAAGTACTCAGGGCCTTCAAGTTACACACTATGAAAGGCAGCAACAAGTTTAATGTTC
Organism: Perissodus microlepis; assembly: GCF_051167445.1. NCBI lineage: Eukaryota > Metazoa > Chordata > Actinopteri > Cichliformes > Cichlidae > Perissodus > Perissodus microlepis. The sequence goes on along the minus strand of NC_140472.1, from coordinate 448,667 downwards.
AGAAACCTAAAGTATGTATCAGCAGCAGAATGGAGCTAAAAATAAATGTTTGTTTCAGTTCTATGAAGCTTTGAGTATTTTGGATCAGTAGCTGCTGTGTTTGTTGCATCATATTGCTGTAATTGTTTATATGCTTTATATATTCTGAGCTAAGTTGATCTATAGTGTTACATCATATTCTATAAGGATGTTATGTGTTTGTAAACTTTCTGCCCAGTTTGACCCATTTAGCAGAAGTCAGCCTGTTTAAGGCTCTGATATCTATTCTGTATGACTTAAAGCAGTTATGACATGGTCTGATTTTCTCACCCAATAAAGGAATATTTACTATATCAGTCTACTCTTCATTCTATCAGACACAGTTATCACAGCTCGTACATTTGCTTTTTACACATATATGTAAGCATTCAGACAGATTTAGTAATGCCAACAATTTAAACGAACAATATTTGTCTCTTATGTATAATACATCTATATATACACTGTCAAAGATACTCGTCTTTGAGTGAAGATTTAAGGTGATAGGAAATATAAATAACTGCAACTTGAATCTTTGACACAGAGTTCAAGCTCACTGCTGTAATATATCCTGTAATATATATATATCATTATAATCTGACAACACATATAATATTGGCCATATTATATTTACATTACCACGGAGAGATGACTTTAGTCTCATGAACAACATTAACTAATTGTTATTTACTAGCTAATCTTAAATGACTGTTCAGTACAGAAATGAAGCCCAACAATCGTGTTTTACAGTCCTGTGGTTTCAGCCTCAGATACTCAGCTAATCAAAGTGATGTCATGAAAAAAATGAATGACCAAAAAAACATTTTTCTCCTTCATTTCTGTCACACAAAGCTGTATGAAACGTTTCTCGCGGTTAGTATGGTTGCTAGGCAACCTGAACAGCGCGACGAAGGCTAGACCGTCCCATTTCACAAGCCTCGCACTTCCGCACTTCCCGTACTTATAGTACGCACCGTACGTAGTACGCGTACTGCGCGTACTCCAAGCGTGCGGTCTCTTAATTGGGACACAGCCATTGGTTCGTACAGTGCTCTTAGAAAGCCTCACCTTTACACACCTGTAGTTATTGTGGTCAAACAGCCTTTGTCTCACCTGGCCATGAAACTTCTCCAGAAAGTGTTTGGCAGGACATTTCAGCCAAGCTTGAAGGAAAACAAAGACTGACTGCGTGCATATGTGAGGCACCTCAGGAGCCTGAGGTGTTTGTGGGCGTTGGCGTTTCCTCCTGGACTGTGGCTCTGACACTCATCTTCTGTCTAATCTTATGGACATATTTGTTTTGAGCTTGTTTTGTCTGCACTGGCCTGCATGTTGTTAAATGTTGGTTTCCTTTTTTCAGATCTTTCTACACTGTATATATTATTCTGCTGCGTGCACTCTTGTATGCCTCTGCTTCTGATATCCACGGTTCACTTGTGTCATACACCACAACAGAATGTCCTCCTGTTGCATGATATGCACTTATCCATGTGTTTTACTTAATAATATTCTCTTCATTATATTTATGTGAACTCAGTCGAAATTTTATTAAAACCCTTTGAAGTTATAAAGAGAGCAGCTTATAGAAGAAAGAAAAGTCTGACGCATTTTAACCCACAGCCCTGGAGAACACTGAGGCTGCTTAGCTAATGCATAGCAATCAATAACACTGCACAATGTTTAAGCTCACTATGATAATGCATGTAAGTCAATATGATTGTTTGAGAGAAACGGCACCTCAGAGAGCAGCAGTAGGGGGGCATCAACAAAAAGCTTGAGTCCAGAGAGTTTCCATTAAAACAAAAGAAAAGAGCAGGATTTTAATTCCCCCCAGAATTCTTCAAACCTCATGAATAAAGGTGTGAAGAAGAAAAATGTTCACTGAGGAAATTCTGCTTTCTGTTTGAGATCATCAGTTGATCTGTTCTAAGGTAATTAAGTGAAGATTAAATCCTCAAGAATCTATGTTTTACTTAAAAAATATATTTCACTATGTTATGTACTCCAAGTATTAAGAGGAAATCTAGCACCGGAGCAGTTCGCAGCCGAGTGTGAAGCAGCAGGAATGAGAATCAGCACCTCCAAATCTGACACTATGGTCCTCAGTCGGAAAAGGGTGGAGAGCCCACTCCGGGTCAGGGATGAGTTCCTGCCCCAAGTGGAGGAGTTGAAGTATCTCGTGTTTTTGTTCATGAGTGACGGGAGAAGGGAGCGGGAGATCGACACACGGATTGGTGCAGCGGCCGCAATGATGCGGACGCTGTACCGGTCTGTTGTGGTGCAGAGAGAGCTGAGTGTAAAAGCGAAGCTCTCAATTTACCGGTCGATCTACGTCCCTACCCTCACCTATCCGGTCGTTAAGTCTGACGTCACTAGCCGTGTCTGGGCCTAAACTCCGCTGCAGGTCCATATATCAAATGATCACTATGGCATTACTGAGAGTTGAAAAACTGTCTAAAGTCTTTCATCTTTAATAAAATGATCAGCGTTCTGCTCTACCAGGTGTAACAATTGAGTTTAACATCCAGGCATCCATGAAAACGGAATTTATGACATTTAACGGAGTTAGAAGTTAGCAGGAAGTTAGCTCGCTAGCTTCTATCTAAATACAATATAGCATGTCCTGACTGCGGGGTTTTGGAAACAAATTCAAACGTACAGCTCTGTTATCACTTCCAGCATAAATGAAGACAGAAAACTAAACAGCAGTGACGTTTGTTGGGTTACTGAAGTTTGGCTAGCTGGTATATAATGATGTGCTACGTGACCGCTAGCGACACAGCTATGTTAGCATAATATAAACAAGCTAACTTTTTTTCCACTCGATAAAAGTTAACGTGAGGTTCTCAGTGGTCAGGAACAAATGTAATCGCATGGCAGGATGCTGTAAAAGGACCAAACTTCAGCCAGGAGAACAACTGAGATAATCCATCCACAATACGAGGTTAGTCATTCATATACTGCTGCATGGGCTGGGCTGTAGTTACATCCTAAGGTTTTAAAAACTGAGCTTAAATAAATGATTAGATAAAAGCCGAGGGAGGTCAACAGTGATCACTGACTGTTTTAGGAGCTTTTTGAGATTAAATAGAAGAAAATACAAAACATTAAACATGTTAACAACACAAAAGCCATATTAAATGCAGACTACTTTAGGCCCGGAAGTAGGATTCGTCACGTCATCACTTAACGCCCGGATGGTCACGAGCTGTGGGTAGTGACCGAAAGAATGAGATCGTGAAATTAGATTCCTCCGAAGGGTGGCTGACCTCTCCCTTAGAGATAGGATGAGAAGTCCAGCCATCTGGGAGGGGCTCAGGGCAGAGCCGCTGCTCCTCCACATCGAAAGGAGCCAGCTGAGGTGGTTGTTCAGCACTGCTAAATTTCATCAAGGCACCACTAAATATAACATTACTATTATATTTTCCTAAGTTCTCTGTTGGAGACAGTACAGGTCACAGTGGAGCAGGTCAGGCAGAGTGGGGCCTGCTGATGGTCTGTTTGAGGCTGAAGCTCCAGCGCATGTGTCACGTACGTCCAAAGCTTCATTCGAGACGTTCCTACTTCAGTAGCCGATTCAATCATTTATAAAGAAGTGAATCACTGGCAGAGTTTGTGCCGTGTTTGGGCGATGATTTTCTGCAGGAGAGAGCGAACCAGTGTGCCACACATGGAGCCAGGAAGGACGAGCCAACGTTCTGCCTGTTCATATACAAAAACCAACTAGAGTAACCTTGTGTTTTTATTTGACTAGTTAATAGACGTTCTACCCCCACGTCAAAAATACACATTTAAGTTCTAATATATATACACATGTACCAGTCTGCTGGTTAATGACATAATCACATGGAGGTAGGGGCGTCACAGCACAGGCATACTCCCAACCCTAGCATAACACTGTTATTTATTATTACATATAATGTCATTTTTATCTATTATATTTACAAATGTCAAGAAGCAAAGGGAGACCACAGCATGGCACATGTTTAAGCAAGGAAGGCTTATTCATCAAGAAATAGACACAAAAAAACTTCACCCAAAAAATGCCTGTGCAAAGCAGCACAGCGACAGATATCGCACAGAACTGTCACGTGATATTACAGTTTTTCTCAAATGCTAAAACACATGTCACAAACGTTACCACCAGGTCCCCCAATGTCCAAACACAACACCCTTCTCTAAAGCTACATAAACACAACCACACCTTCCCACTGCAAAACTCAAACTCCCACACCAAGAGAGCAGCTCGAAGCTGTCAAAACTGTAAACACTATACACAGCATTACACACTACAGCAAAACAATTGAAAACACAATGCTCAATTTGTGAGAAGGTTCTTTGGTTCATAACTGCCAATGCATATTTTTATAAACTGTACAGTAACGGATCGTCATAGAACCCTGCAGAGGATTAGGCATTTAGATTTGTGAGTTTCACATGAAGACTATAAATCTATAAAAACATCCTGCATGTACGTACACTACTGTAACACAACTCAATGCAAAAACAGAATCTATCGCACACAACAGTACTCTCGGAAACATGATCAGGGTGTGAAGTCTTTTTTATTGTCTACACGGTCTTTTTACAGTATTACACACAGTCACTGTGCGGCATCATGTCGCCGAGCTGCATTGGGCCACATCACCTCATCCACATCACAGGCTATATTGTCCCTTGCTAGGCACCGCGGGAAAAACGCCCTGGAATGGCGAATCCATCCCTGGAAGGCCTCCACTGGGACGTCAGCACAGGCCAGCTCCATTGCCCGTACGAGGTTCTCTCTTGTGTATGGCTGTCTGTCATACACCTTCCATCTCCATGATGAGAAGAACTCCTCTATAGGGTTCAGGAAAGGGGAGTAGGGTGGCAGACAGACGTTTAAAAAGTGGTCACTGTTGGTGGTGAACCACTCTCTGATTTGGTGTGTTTTGTGGAAGCGGACGTTGTCCCAAATGATCACATACATGTGATGTGCTAGCCTAGGATGGTGTTGCTGACGGTCCAGGAGGATGTCTTTTAGCTCCTCTAGGAAGGTGAGGAGACGTTGGGTGTTGTAAGACCCAAGGACAGCATGCCGGTGGACAAGCCCCTCCGTACCCATAGCTGCACAAAGAGTAATATTACCCCCCCGTTGGCCAGGAACCTCAGTGATGGCTCTTTGGCCAATGATGTTACGGCCTCTTCGCCTTCGTTTCTGGAGGTTGAAGCCAGCCTCATCCAGGAAGAGGTACTCATGGGGTCTGGCCATTGCGTCCAACTGCATTATCCTCTGTGAACATGGAAAAGCGTACAGGTGTTCAGAACGGTCAATCAGGTAGCACAGTATTGTCCAGAAGTAATGTAGGCCACTAAGCAACACAGTATGTCCACTAACTGTACTGTGGACATGGATGTATACGTACTTGCACATACTCGTAACGTTGTTCTATGTGTCGCGCAGAGTTGCGCTCAAAGGGAACCCTGTAGACCTGTTTCATCCTCATCTGTTGGCGCCAGAGAACTCGGTCTATTGTGGACACGCTGACAGCATCAATGTTCTCAAAGTTTACATTATCTGCAATGAGGGTTTCTTGTGCCGCTGTGAATATGGCAACCCTCCCACCTCTATGTGGCATCCTTTCAGCTCTAAAGAAAGAAACATGTGTTGTCAATTGACTGATTTATATGTAAAACTACATGTAAAGTAACAGACCACTTTCACAGGCCTGTAAAACTGTAGTGTGACAAAGAAAGCAATAGCGTACTATACCTGTTGTGTTGTCTAAATGCCTTGATAATGGTGGCCACGGTGAACCTACTCAGGTTTGGATGTACTCTTCGTCCCGCTTCAGCCATTGTCATGCCATGGCCAATGACATGATCAATTACTGTTGCTCGCATATCATCTGTTATGATGGTGCGAGGTTGTCTTCTTCTCCCACCTGGACCTTCTCCTCTCTCTTGTTGGCCTCCTTCTCTTCCTCCTCTACTCCGAACTCCTCTTCTTCTTCTTAGGCCTTCACCTCTTCCTCCTCTGATCTCAACCCCTCTTCCTCTTTGGCCTGCAGCTCTTCTCCTTCCGCACGCTCGAATGCCTTCATTCATTGTGATTGTTTGGCATCTTCACCAAACTATGCTTTTATAGGTGGGGTCACATCATTAGCAACAGGTGTCTTCAATTTTGAGTCGTTGTGTGTAGTGACTGACGCCAGGTGTGTTCCCTGTGTTCAAAGATTGGTGACTGTGGCAAGCATTTTGCATCACATGGGCTTTCATTTGAGAATATGAGCAGAGTTGTTTTGCAACATGTGTTTTAGCAAGGAAAAATGTGTTTAGATTTATGAGTACAGAGGGTTGTGTTTTGTGAATTGTGTCTTCATGTGACATGTGTTTATGGTACTGGAATATGGTGGCTACATTTAGTAAATGTGTTTAGACTACTGGTCATTTGGGTTACAGGATTGGCTTTTGTGTTTTAACATTTGAGAAAAACTGTAAACATACGCTCTCTCCGGTGGGCACACATGATGAGGCAGATTCAAGATGCTTTGCATATTTCTGGCCAGCAGATGTCACCAAAGAGCAGCAAACGTGTTCTCTACAAGCTTCAGAAAGCTTCATTTGGTCATCACGAGCAGGACTCGGACATAAAGTGATTAACTAAACTTATTTATTTTTATATTATCCTATTCTTTTTTTGCTTGAAGGAGAATGGGCTGGCTTTATGCTTTTAAGAGACTGGGCCATGTTTCTCCTTTTATCTGCTTTCCTATAGTTCTCTAACTTACTCTGGAAAAGTCATGATAACTAAGGTGTCCACACTCACATGTGTATATTAAGATCTGTGATTATTCATTCTGAATCATTCTTAGACACCACAAAGGTAGTTTTGTAATTAATTTTGTAACTTTGAAAGTAACATTTTAATGTTTATCCAGTTGAACTGAGGTTTGCAAAAGGTGAAACAGACTGAATATGTTTGCATGTTTCCTTCTGAACAGATGCAGCTTTCTGCATCTTGTCACTGTGTTTGTGAGTTTAGGAGATAAATAACTTTTTTGTAACTAAAACTGATTTTGAAGCACAATTTCACTAACTCATCTACACAAAGCAATAACATTTCTCTCTATTTTATAGCCAACAGCCGGATTTATGAGCACCTCTTTCTCAAATCTGGCTTCACAGAGTTACATCTCAGTCCGTTTTTGAGAGCAGGGCTCTGTGGGGTAAAATATCCTGTAGTGGTTAGGGCTAGTCCATTTTAATGTCCACTTTAATCTCAAAATCATCAATATTGTTTTTTTTAAGGTGGCCCTAACTCTCCTTATATTGTTATGATGATTGTTCTGGTGCAGATAAATGTAAAAACCACAGTATCCAATGCCGACATCTTGAAAGCTGTTAATTCTCTGAATGACAGATTCTCCAGTTTTGAACAAATGGTGAACAAAAACACGGCAGAGATTATTGCCGTGCGGGATCACGTGAAAGGTCTTGAAATACAGAGCAAAGAGACAGAGGTCACCGTGAAGAAGCTGAAAGATTGTATTGCTGCACTCCGAGGAGACGCAGAGATATAGTCAGCTGTGGAACCTGTGTTTGCTGAATCTCCCACAGCATAGTAACGAAGATGTAAGAAAAGAGGTGATGGATGTAATCGCCCTGATCATCCCAGAGGAAAAAAACAAATTCGAGTTCATGATAGAGACTGTTCACAGAGTTGGTCGAAGAACAGATGAAAACACGCCCCATCATCATACAGTGCACCATGCGCACCTTCCCACACAAAGTGTGGAATGGCCATCATTGATGGTGTAAGGCACACTGCATAAAGAAGAGATTATTACAAGCTCAGCAAGATGACTGGAATACCTTAAGTTCCCTTTGTAAGTTACCTAACATTAACAGGTATTTCAACTACCTCAGGCTCACAATGTTACTGTTCAATGTTTAATAATTTTGTGACACACGTACATTATGATTTTTTTTTTTATTTGAAATACCTCAGGTTCATTCGGTAATATGTTTACAACCAATAATAACCTCTTTATATTTTCTATAAAACTTTTCATACCTCCAAGTTAGTCGTACGAATATTTGACAAACATTATTATGGTAATGTTTGGACTTGTTTGCGTTTTACATTGTGAGTAGTTAAACACAAACTTTTATAGGAGTATAAATGTTAATTTGCTTAAGCATTTGGATCACTTCATTGGAAAAAAAAAACAAAGAAAAAAAATAGAGTGAAGAATTTTACGTAGGTACTCAAAACTTAGTGTTCCCTTTTGAGAGTATCTTCTTTAGGTGTTTATACCTTAGCACCTTATAAGTTTCTAGTTGATTTAACAGACATCCAGTTCACTTTATTCGTTCCCTTCTTCCCTTATGGCAGGCTTACATTTCAGTTCCTTAAAAATACTATCCCTTAAAGCTCAAGGTATTCATGACAGTACCAAAAGAAAGTCCATTTTCATTTTCTGTAGACAGAAAAATGCTGATTTGATTTTTCTACAAGAAACTCATTCGTGTAATAATGATGTAAAATTTTGGAAAGCAGGGTGGGGTGATCACTGTTATTTTTGCCATGCCTCTCAACATTCGGCAGGCGTAGCTGTTAGGTTTAAATTGTTATCATTGTGTTACTTAAATTTTTAAGTCTTAGTTCAAACAGCATGATCAAAGACATTCCTTTGTTTCTATTGCCCTCCCCAGCCTGTTGGTGGTGGAGGCTGTAGTGTTTACAGTTTTTCTCAAATGCTAAAACACATGTCACAAACGTTACCACCAGGTCCCCCAATGTCCAAACACAACACCCTTCTCTAAAGCTACATAAACACAACCACACCTTCCCACTGCAAAACTCAAACTCCCACACCAAGAGAGCAGCTCGAAGCTGTCAAAACTGTAAACACTATACACAGCATTACACACTACAGCAAAACAATTGAAAACACAATGCTCAATTTGTGAGAAGGTTCTTTGGTTCATAACTGCCAATGCATATTTTTATAAACTGTACAGTAACGGATCGTCATAGAACCCTGCAGAGGATTAGGCATTTAGATTTGTGAGTTTCACATGAAGACTATAAATCTATAAAAACATCCTGCATGTACGTACACTACTGTAACACAACTCAATGCAAAAACAGAATCTATCGCACACAACAGTACTCTCGGAAACATGATCAGGGTGTGAAGTCTTTTTTATTGTCTACACGGTCTTTTTACAGTATTACACACAGTCACTGTGCGGCATCATGTCGCCGAGCTGCATTGGGCCACATCACCTCATCCACATCACAGGCTATATTGTCCCTTGCTAGGCACCGCGGGAAAAACGCCCTGGAATGGCGAATCCATCCCTGGAAGGCCTCCACTGGGACGTCAGCACAGGCCAGCTCCATTGCCCGTACGAGGTTCTCTCTTGTGTATGGCTGTCTGTCATACACCTTCCATCTCCATGATGAGAAGAACTCCTCTATAGGGTTCAGGAAAGGGGAGTAGGGTGGCAGACAGACGTTTAAAAAGTGGTCACTGTTGGTGGTGAACCACTCTCTGATTTGGTGTGTTTTGTGGAAGCGGACGTTGTCCCAAATGATCACATACATGTGATGTGCTAGCCTAGGATGGTGTTGCTGACGGTCCAGGAGGATGTCTTTTAGCTCCTCTAGGAAGGTGAGGAGACGTTGGGTGTTGTAAGACCCAAGGACAGCATGCCGGTGGACAAGCCCCTCCGTACCCATAGCTGCACAAAGAGTAATATTACCCCCCCCCGTTGGCCAGGAACCTCAGTGATGGCTCTTTGGCCAATGATGTTACGGCCTCTTCGCCTTCGTTTCTGGAGGTTGAAGCCAGCCTCATCCAGGAAGAGGTACTCATGGGGTCTGGCCATCGCGTCCAACTGCATTATCCTCTGTGAACATGGAAAAGCGTACAGGTGTTCAGAACGGTCAATCAGGTAGCACAGTATTGTCCAGAAGTAATGTAGGCCACTAAGCAACACAGTATGTCCACTAACTGTACTGTGGACATGGATGTATACGTACTTGCACATACTCGTAACGTTGTTCTATGTGTCGCGCAGAGTTGCGCTCAAAGGGAACCCTGTAGACCTGTTTCATCCTCATCTGTTGGCGCCGGAGAACTCGGTCTATTGTGGACACGCTGACAGCATCAATGTTCTCAAAGTTTACATTATCTGCAATGACTTTGTCTCTGATCTCTCGGAGTCTAATGCAGTTGTTCTCACGGACCATATCTGCAATGAGGGTTTCTTGTGCCGCTGTGAATATGGCAACCCTCCCACCTCTATGTGGCATCCTTTCAGCTCTAAAGAAAGAAACGTGTTGTCAATTGACTGATTTATATGTAAAACTACATGTAAAGTAACAGACCACTTTCACAGGCCTGTAAAACTGTAGTGTGACAAAGAAAGCAATAGCGTACTATACCTGTTGTGTTGTCTAAATGCCTTGATAATGGTGGCCACGGTGAACCTACTCAGGTTTGGATGTACTCTTCGTCCCGCTTCAGCCATTGTCATGCCATGGCCAATGACATGATCAATTACTGTTGCTCGCATATCATCTGTTATGATGGTGCGAGGTTGTCTTCTTCTCCCACCTGGACCTTCTCCTCTCTCTTGTTGGCCTCCTTCTCTTCCTCCTCTACTCCGAACTCCTCTTCTTCTTAGGCCTTCACCTCTTCCTCCTCTGATCTCAACCCCTCTTCCTCTTTGGCCTGCAGCTCTTCTCCTTCCGCACGCTCGAATGCCTTCATCCATTGTGATTGTTTGGCATCTTCACCAAACTATGCTTTTATAGGTGGGGTCACATCATTAGCAACAGGTGTCTTCAATTTTGAGTCGTTGTGTGTAGTGACTGACGCCAGGTGTGTTCCCTGTGTTCAAAGATTGGTGACTGTGGCAAGCATTTTGCATCACATGGGCTTTCATTTGAGAATATGAGCAGAGTTGTTTTGCAACATGTGTTTTAGCAAGGAAAAATGTGTTTAGATTTATGAGTACAGAGGGTTGTGTTTTGTGAATTGTGTCTTCATGTGACATGTGTTTATGGTACTGGAATATGGTGGCTACATTTAGTAAATGTGTTTAGACTACTGGTCATTTGGGTTACAGGATTGGCTTTTGTGTTTTAACATTTGAGAAAAACTGTATTATAGGCACATCCTATGGGAGGGTTCTGTTTTCTTGCTTAGTAAGTTTCCTGCTTTTATGATCCTTTTGGTGAGCAGGAGGTCACACAAACACACACGTGCACACACATACACACATGGTACCTTATCTTTTATAACCATAGGGGGGTTTACAATGGGTGGTGCTTGTGTGTACTCTAACTGTTTTCAATAAAAGGCAGCAAGCGGAGGCCGGTTCTTCGAAGTGGTCTGAGACGGAGGGCAGAAGGGCTGCTCTGAGATCCTCCCTTGCGCAAGTAAAATCGCTGTTTGTCTTGCTTCCTTGTCATTAACAGGAATAAGTCTCTAAACTAGCGGCCTGTGGAAGCACAGACCCAACAGTAGCCATTCTGCTTAACAACTTTAAAGGTAACATTATTGAGTCATTGTCTTCAGATGAAGGCAGATGCAAACAAATATGTAAGACTGCTTTCTTCCATTTGTGCAACATCTCTAAAGTTAGAAATATCCTGTCTCAGAGTGACGCTGAAAAACTAGTTCATGCATTTATTACTTCCAGGCTGGACGACTGTAATTCATTATTATCAGGAAGTCCTAAAAACTCCCTGAAAAGCCTTCAGCTAATCCAAAATGCTGCAGCAAGAGTCCTGACAGGGACTAGAAAGAGAGAGCAGATTTCTCCTGTTTTGGCTTCCCTTCATTGACTTCCTGTTAAATCCAGAATTCAAAATCCTGCTCCTGCAAATCCTGCAAGGTCTTAAATAATCAGGCCCCATCTTATCTTAATGACCTTGTAGTACCATATCACCCTATTAGAGCACTTCGCTCTCACACTGCAGGCCTACTTGTTGTTCCTAGAGTATTTAAAAGTAGAATGGGAGGCAGAGCCTTCAGTTTTCAGGCCCCTCTTCTGTGGAACCAGCTTCCAGTTTGGATTCAGGAGACAGACACTATCTCTACTTTCAAGATTAGGCTTCAAACTTTCCTTTTTGCTAAAGCATATAGTTAGGGCTGGACCAGGTGACCCTGAATCCTCCCTTAGTTATGCTGCAATAGACGTAGGCTTCCGGGGATTCCCATGATGCATTGAGTTTTTCTTTTTCACCTTTCTCACTCACTATGTGTTAACAGACCTCTCTGCACTGAATCATATCTATTATTAATCTCTGTCTCTCTTCCACAGCATGTCTTTATCCTGTCTTCCTTCTCTCACCCCAACCAATCACAGCAGATGGCCCCGCCCCTCCCTGAGCCTGGTTCTGCCGGAGGTTTCTTCCTGTTAAAAGGGAGTTTTTCCTTCCCACTGTCACCAAAGTGCTGCTCATAGGGGGTCATATAATTGTTGGGTTTTTCTCTGTATCTATGAAGCGCCTTGAGGCGACTTTTGTTGTGATTTGGCGCTATATAAATAAAATTGAATTGAATTGAATTGAATTATTCTGGTTTTCAAATTGGACAACACCTTCTTTATAATCTGTAATTTATACAGTCATAACAACACAAATCAGGCCAAATCTATGTGCATACAATTATCTGAGAAACTTGATTTCTTAAAATCAAAATACAAGGGAGCCCACATGATTCTTGGAGGAGATTATAATGATGCTCCAGACGATCTTATAGATAGAGTACCAATAAGAACATCTCAACACTCACAATTTAAAAGCACTGCGTTTTTCTGTGAACAACTTGCAGATATAGACGTATGGAGATTCTCTGATACAGAAGAGTTTACCTGGAGCAATGCAAATAGATCTCTACAATCCAGAACTGACTTGTGGTTAATATTTTCTTCATGTTTGCATTCTGTTTCAGAATCTTCTCGTGATTTTGCTCCATAAACTGATCACAAATTGATCACAATTCACGTAGTTGGCAATAAACAAAGTCAAAGTAATCTACGTGGTTTTTGGAAGCTAAATAATAATTTATTGAGTGATGATACATTTTGTAATATAGTGGAAAAAACGGCAGAATATTTGGGGATACCAATATGAATCACACACTAAAATGGGTATTTTTCAAATCAAGGTAAGAGAAGCAGCAATAAGGCGCAGCAAAGAAATTAAAAAAACAAAAACAAATGACTCTAAAGAAATCAGTATTATGAATGAATTAAACATATTCATGAAGAAAGATGCTCTTTCAGATTATTAAGAAATTAAATTGAAAAGACTAAAGGAAGAAATAGATAATGCATATATTAACATGCACTGTTCCAAAAAATAGTAATGTCAAAGTATCTTAGTGTATATTTTACAGTTTTGTACTGTCTTTCTAGAATATCATTAAATTTACATAAGTAGACTGTGATTTTACATGTCAAAGGTAAAATAACATAACATCACTGTAAATATAGTAAAACACAATTTACTTGTTTTTTAAATATATTTTTTTTGTACATATGCATATTTAGTTTATAAAAATACATTCAGAAATGTATCATAATTTCACAAATATTTGTCTGTTATGTGACAGAATGATCTGTTAAATTCAAATGTAATACTATGGAAAAATATATAAAATGATCGAAAATTAATGAGAATAATCAATAATTAAAGGAGTATTTGAATTATAATCTTTCTGAAAATCTCATGTCATCTAGGTCTGATTCAATCATTCAGAGGTAACAAGTGAAAATATAATTAATAGGAATAAAAACTAATAAAAACATATAAAACATTGCTCGGCCACGCTGTGCTAATTATATATTTAAAAAAATAAATGTAGAGGTAGGAATTGCAATTAATATAAATCTCAAAGTATTCACAACATTCCTGAACAGAAATAGGCCTCTGCACCTGGGGTGAGGGTGTGGCCATGAAAACAATGTGACATGCCATTGGATGTTGGGACACATAATAACATGACGCTAAGCATCGGCCAATGAATGTGAACTAACAACTAACTAACTAACTAACAACCACAAGGTCGCGGGTATGGCTGCACTGTAGGAAAACATCCTAATATAAAAGTATTTTACTGCATTTTACAGTTTTGTTCTGTTCTTCTAGAATATCATTAAAGTTACGTAAATAGACTGATTTCACATTTCAAATGTAAATTAACATTAAATCACTGTAATGTAATAAAACATCATTTTCATGATTATTAAATGTATCTGTCTGTACATATGTGTACGCTGACAAGTACGCCAACCACAGGGACAACAGCAGCCAGAGGAGCAGGGAACATGCAGCTGATTGACCCGGAACTTATGCAGGGTTCATTCCCGCCACAATAAAGGGACTGGCGGAAGTGGGGTCAGAAGTTACCGTGGTTACATATGCATATTTAGATTGTTAAAATACATTCACAAATGTATCATGATTTCACAAATATCTGTCCGTTATTTGAAAGATTGAACTGTTGAATTCAAATGTAATGCTATGGAAAAGTATATAACATGATCCCTATAAGCTTGTGTTACATCACATAAGTATTATTATCATTGCTATTTAGGGCAATCGTGGCTCAAGAGTTGGCAGCTCGCCTTGTGATCAGAAGGTTGCCGGTTCGAGCCCTGGCTCAGACGCTCTCCGTCGTTGTGTCCGTGGTCAAGACTCTTCACCTGCCGCCTACTGGTGATGGCCAGAGGGGCCGATGATGCGATATGGCAGCCTCGCCTCTGTCAGTCTGTCCCAGGGCATGCAATCCATTATTTAAACCAACTGTTAACTGTATATTTCTGTACATTTACGTATTATGATTCATATTGCCACATTCATTGACCTTGTTTATAGGTAATTTCATTTTTTGATCACGTTAAAATGTTCCTAATTTGATGTCTAAACACACTTGGAAAAGGCAGAAGCCCATGTAAAATTAGCGCAACAAACTCTATTTTCATTACTGAAACTAACTGTATTTTCATGAGAAAGTTCTTTTCTGTTATTTTACGGTAGTATTTTGGCGCCCCAGCTGCCGGAATATTACCGTTTTTTTTAAGATGTTTTTTGTAACAGTGAGGGTACAGGGGCTTTTATAAAGTCCAAAGCAAAATGGCTAGAACTAGGTGAAAGACATTCTTGTTACTTTTTTTGCTCTTGAGAAACGAAACCAAAGAAGAAACAATATATCTGCTCTTAAGATTGATAATAACCACTAATCATTTCGATATGTCAAAACATGTTGGTTCATTCTACAATGATATATACAAATCAAATTGTAATATCAATGATTGCGATAGATTTATCGAGTCAGTTAAAAATTTTGCACCAACTATCTCAGAAAACTTTAAAACTAATTGTGAACGTCCCATAACAAAATCAGAAATTTCAGAGGCAATTCGATCAATGAAAAAGGGCAAATCTCCAGGCAAAGATGGTTTATCAGTGGAATTTTATTTACATTTCTGGGATATCATTGTTGATCCTTTATTAGAATTATTTAAGGAATGCCGTGATAGAAAAGAAATGTCCACAAGCATGAAACAGGGTATTATAACTTTAATTCCTAAACCTGATAAAGATCTTCTTAAAATTGGAGGCGTATCACACTTTTGAACATAGATTTTAAGATCATCTCATTGGTCTATGCCAAAAGATTAAAAAAAATTTTTTTTGATAAGATCATAGCTGAAACGCAAACCGGATTTATGACCAACTGCCATATCAGTTCAAACATAAGGCTTATTTTTGACCTATTACCAGAGGCGGAGCCAGACATTTGAAACACCCGGGGCTTAGCCCTAAAGGGTAGTATGCATGTGGGATTTTTTTTTTGGGGGGGGGGTTAGAAATGACTGAAAGATTAATAGGCTCTGTTTTGAGTTTTGTTCAAAAAAGAATGACTTCATATAGGGAAAAATATATATCACATGTGCAGGACACCTTAAGCTAGGTTTTTAATTAAGCAGCAAGGCAGAACAAAATCAGGGCTGTATCAAGACACGAGGACTAAACCCCAATTCAACCAGACCAAGAACTGATCCGGAATTAAAACAGGACTACAACAGTTCAAAATCAGGACTACTGAGGACTTAACCAAGACAGAACCAGAATCAGAACTAGATGATAGTAACACTAAAAATCATCATAGACCTGCACTACACTTATTTTTTAATTCTACCAAAGTCCACTATTTAGATTTAGAAAAGTTTATATAATTATTTAGCCTTGTTGTGCAACAAGCCTGCATAACTTAATAAATATAGAATTTGAAAAATAACAAACCTAACAAGAAACACTAGGTACGAGATACATGAGTACCTATGATACGGTGATACTTTTGGTAAACAACCATTTGACTAACATGTGTGTCTCACCTGCTCTTGTTCCATCTCTGTTCTGTCCTCATTCTCCATCTCCCTCTGTGCTCCTCTCTCTCCCTCTCTGTTCCTCTCTCTCCCTCTTTGTGCTGACAATCATCAAATATACAATTGAAACCAGATATTTACAAACTCTTCAGATAAAAACACTTTTTTAATTGTAACATCAAATCAGACTAAATGTTTATTTTTTTAGATTGATAAATATAAAAACATATTTGTTAACTTTAAGAGTAAAGAGAGAAACTGTCTGTATTTCTTAATTGTAAATGGCACCAAATTGTATTCAAACTGAGCCACACTTATGGAGCTCCACAATTCTTTTCCTGGTGTTTTGGTTGACATCTCTTGATGTTCCCATGTCACAGAAACAGGCTCTGTGTTTTGCCTTATATGCATCCACAGCTGTGCCACCAATTTACTCACATGGACTCTACTAACCAATCAGAAGCTTCTTCAGCTCAGAATGGAATCGTCTGCAGTTTTCTTATTAATTAACAATAAACTTAGTGTACATGTACTCCCAAATTTGATCAAAGTGATAAAAAATAGAAGCTCTGTCTCTCTTTATTCTGAAATTTAACTACTTCAAAAGATATTTCAATATTTATCTAAAACAAAAGTTTACTCTAAATTGATGTTGTACAGTAAAAATGTTTTATGTTTTCTCCCTAAAGTGTAAATATCAGGTTACAAATGTGAATATCCTGCTGTGTACTGAAATCCCTCTTGTTTTGCATAGAAATATACTGAACAACATACAAAGCATAATATATAAAATAACATTTACCTGAGTTTTTTCTTTGAAAGAACCCTCTAATGTCCATTCTTATATTTCAGTACATAACTGAAACCTATTTAGTCGGGGAGGGTAAGAACTGAAAATATGAAATAAACACATGTAAGCTAAGACTCTCTAAAAAAAATAGCATTTGTTCGGCTTTTCATTTCGCCATTTGTTGATTCACTTGAAGAGCAAGTAACGTAATATTGGTCAAGTGATCAGCTTGATATCAATCTTTCGTGATTCACTGTCATATTTACATTATTTGTACGGTACGAATGATTTGCTTTGGTACCTGGTCAAACTTAAGCTCTCCTTAGTATGGCTGGCTCCATTTCTCTAACAGCGCACTTGCAGGCAGCAGCTGCCCCGCCCTCTCGCTCAGTCGCTTAGTGCCTGAGCTCGGATCATACCAATATCAGGGGGGATTCACGCACAGTCGTAAATTCCCACAGTGTACACTATGTGCTTCGAATATTGTGTGTACTTTTTGTTTTATACAGTTGTCAGCCAGGCATCTAACTATGAAAAAATTACACTCCAAAAGACCCCGGGCTTCTGACAAAACAACCCGGGCTTAAGCCCAGTAAGCCACCCCCACGCTCCGCCCCTGCCTATTACACTACCCTGACAATATAAATAATGGTTCCCTTATTGTGTTTCTTGATTTTTATAAAGCTTTCGATACGGTAGAACATTATTTCTTATTTAAAGCACTCAAAACCTTTGGTTTTGGTCCAAACTTTGTGTCAACTATCAAAATGTTTTAGAAAAATATTGACAGTTGTGTTATACTATATCCAAATACTACTAAGATTTCCAGTCATGAGATCTGTTCGCCAGGGTTGCCCAATTTCGCCCTTTTTATTTTTGATTGTGGCTGAACTACTTTCATTCCACATTTTGAATAGCCCAGTAATTAAAGGTTTATCTGTTATGGGTAAAGAAATCAGACTGACTCAACTAGCAGATGACACCGCGTTATTCTTAAAAAACAAAGATCAGATTGAAAAGGCTATTTCATTAATAGACAAATTCTCAACTGCCTCTGGATTAAAACTAAATAAATCTAAATGTGAAATTTTATTTTTGTACCAATCAAATGTCAAATCTTTATACGATATTCCTGTCAAAAACTGTGTTAGATACCTTGGTATTCATGTCTGTAAGAATGACACGGAGCGTCAACAACTCAATTTCTCTCCCAGGATGGAAAAAACTAAAACTATGTTGAACTTATGGCTCCAAAGAGACCTATCAATTTTTGGTAGAATCCTTTTGACTGGAGGTGTTTCCAGATTTGTGTATCCAGCCCTTTCCATTAATGTGTATGATTCCATGTGTAAAAATATTTTGTTAACTTTGGAAGAATAAGCACCATCATCTGAAAAATCATTGCTTTGTGGAACTAAAGATAAAGGTGGTTTTGGCCTTCTGGACTTCATGGACCTGAACTATACATTCAAGGTGAAAAGAATGCTTAAAATCTCCTGGATCATTATGGCATTTCATTCCACATAACATTTTTAGGAATGTTGGAGGTCTACAGTTCTTATTGTCTTGTAATTACAGTATATCAAAGTTACCAGTTAAAAACAGCTTGGAAACGATGTTGTTCACATAACTTTTCTCCACATAGATCTATTATCTGGAATAATGAATGTATCACTAAAAGGAACAAATCACTTTATTTGCAGAATTGGATTGATAAAAAGATAATCTATTTAAAAGACTTATTTGACGCTGAAGGCCAACTACTTAGTTACAATGACTTTATTACAGAAAAAACATTCCCTATCAAATTTAAAGATTTTAGCTCAGTAATAAAGTCCGTTCCCAGCGGACTGATTGATTTAATGGAAGGCTACAAAAAACAGAACACACTACATGCATCCGTTAACACTCTTTATATAAATGGTATTGATCTCTTAAGCAAGAAATGCACCAATAAACATATTAGAGAATGTTTGTATAATGCAAAGAAAATAACTCCAAGAGGGAAGTTTTTTTGGAATGCTATTTTTGAAAATATCAACTGGGATAAGGCAAGGCTTATTCCTTTTAGATTTTGTATCACAAACAAAATAAGAGAATTACATTTACAACGGGAAAATACTACATTACATTTTACAACATATACAACATAACATATACACAACATTTCAAGATTCTGTGACACTGATAGAAAATGTACCTTTTGTAAAACTAAACCTGAAAGTGTAACTCATTTGTTTAATGGCTGTTCATATAGTGCTACATTTTGGAGAGAACTTGAAATTCTATACTGTGCAAAACAACATACAAAGTCGAAATTGAAGGGAAGGACATTATCACTTATTTTGAAACCAAAGGAAAAAGGTTAGTGTACCATTGTCAATCTTTATATCTTACTAGGGAAATTCCACATACATAAATGTAAATTTCAAAACTCAACCCATTTGTTTTTGATTGAAATGGAATATTACTTAAACTCTCTTAAATCAACTTCAAATAAAAAAGGTTTATCATTGATTGAAATTCATTCCGAAATTTTCAACAAATGAGCTGTCACAGATACAATTTTCAAGTACAAAGCTATTATGAAGTCTGTCACATCCCTCTTTTTTCCCTCTATTTATTTATTTACCCTTCTTATTTTCAGTGTACTGCTTATTGTTACGCTGATTTGTCCTGTATCTCTACTGTACAAACTGAACTGGAATGACTGACTGTTCACGTTACAATTTCAAATAAAGTTCTGAAAAAAAAATTCAAGGTTAAAAAAAGTTGTTTCCAGTTTGATCACGTGATGAACAAAGGCTGAAAGTGAAAGCAAGCGGAGGTCGGGTCTGCGCCGAGTCCACAGACAGCTGCCATGTCCGCGATCAGCAGAGCAGAGGTAGGGGCTTCTGTTCTCATGTACAGCTAAAGCGCGACGGAAGCACAACAACGTTTTTACGGTGGTCCGGTTTGCGCAGTGTAGCCTGCACCGTATCTGCGCAGTTGCTCTGGCAGCACGTAGGGTTAGAGTGCGCTGCTTTCTCTTCTTTAGTTCATCACAAAAGCAGCTTTTACAAAACAGAGTTAACTGCGATACGGCGCTCACACCGCTGTTTAATACGACTTCCGGTGTTCTGACAAAACACCCTACCTATCAAGCTGCGAATCTCTGATTAATACGAGCACATTTCTGCTCTGAGCTCTTCCACTCATGCTACGGTACTTTGGCTGTATCCCAGTTCAGGGTCTGCAGCCTTAAAGGCCGCATTTTAAGGCCGATGACGTCACAGCGACGCGACGAAGGCTGCTCGAAATGCGGCCGTCAAATGCGTCCTTCATTTCCCTGAATTTAAGGATGTGGCGGTGTAGACTTCATGGCCCAACATATCCCAGAATGCATAGCGCGGCGGTGGGTGTGCATAATTTTGCCGAAAAAAACGGTGGAAGCGGAGCCGCCGAAGAGTGAACTTTCAAAAGTAAGTACTGAATATTATGTCACTTATTTATGTGCAAATGTTTAATAATGAAGAACATTAAAACATTCCTGTTGGCCACATGTCGGGAAAGTTACAAACATTAGTGACGTTTGTACTAACTTGGTTTTAAAGCCTTTACTTTTAAATATGCGCCGTTCAATAGTTGACTTTAATCTTACAGAGAATGTGATGATTTTGTGGATAATTAAAGTCAGTCATATATCCACAAACACAACAAGCTGAGAGTCAGTGATGCTGCTCGGTTTGCAGTCCTGAATATCACGGCACAAGCAGGATCCACTGCACTGTTAATGTCAGCTGTGTTATATTGCTGCCTCTGTTCGGTGGTGTCGAGCCAAACGGACTTTAACGTGTGTTTGAACGAGCTGACGGTTCACTCGTTAAGCTGAAAGAAAGATGCTTTAATCACAGCAGTCACACATGTGTCCACTGGACCATCTGGAACTCTTCTTGTTTAGCACTCGTAATAACACAAACACTAAATCCTCCTTCTCTGTGCTGTTGTGTAGCAGTGTGTACACCTGAGACTGTCACCTGTCTGTCTGTCCTGCACTCTCTCTCTGTTTCTTTCTCTCTGATTGTGGAATAAAAGTATGAACATGTGTTTATAAGTTACACTTGTGTTTGAATCCTGCAGCTTATCACACATTTGATTTCCATGTGTGACGACTGCAAGTGTCCAGAGTGAGGACAGACTGAGGGACCCACTGCTGCACATCATCTGTGAGGCTTTGCACCCCTGATGATCCACCAGGACAAACTCAGCAGTGTGTGAGGAAGAGGAGGAGGAAGAGCCAGCAGCAGCTGACAGATGGAGAGAATAGACAGACTGTTCCCTGTTTGTGAAGGACTGCTAGGAAAGTTTAACATAACTGTCTGTCCTGAATCAGTCTTATTAGGTAATGTTCAAATAATGTGATCATCCAGTGTTTTCAGTGTGGGAGAAAGTACTCAGGGCCTTCAAGTTACACACTATGAAAGGCAGCAACAAGTTTAATGTTCAGAAACCTAAAGTATGTATCAGCAGCAGAATGGAGCTAAAAATAAATGTTTGTTTCAGTTCTATGAAGCTTTGAGTATTTTGGATCAGTAGCTGCTGTGTTTGTTGCATCATATTGCTGTAATTGTTTATATGCTTTATATATTCTGAGCTAAGTTGATCTATAGTGTTACATCATATTCTATAAGGATGTTATGTGTTTGTAGACTTTCTGCCCAGTTTGACCCATTTAGCAGAAGTCAGCCTGTTTAAGGCTCTGATATCTATTCTGTATGACTTAAAGCAGTTATGACATGGTCTGATTTTCTCCCCCAATAAAGGAATATTTACTATATCAGTCTACTCTTCATTCTATCAGACACAGTTATCACAGCTCGTACATTTTCTTTTTACACATATATGTAAGCATTCAGACAGATTTAGTAATGCCAACAATTTAAACGAACAATATTTGTCTCTTATGTATAATACATCTATATATACACTGTCAAAGATACTCGTCTTTGAGTGAAGATTTAAGGTGATAGGAAATATAAATAACTGCAACTTGAATCTTTGACACAGAGTTCAAGCTCACTGCTGTAATATATCCTGTAATATATATATATCATTATAATCTGACAACACATATAATATTGGCCATATTATATTTACATTACCACAGAGAGATGACTTTAGTCTCATGAACAACATTAGCTAATTGTTATTTACTAGCTAATCTTAAATGACTGTTCAGTACAGAAATGAAGCCCAACAATCGTGTTTTACAGTCCTGTGGTTTCAGCCTCAGATACTCAACTAATCAAAGTGATGTCATGAAAAAAATGAATGACCAAAAAAACATTTTTCTCCTTCATTTCTGTCACACAAAGCTGTATGAAACGTTTCTCGCGGTTAGTATGGTTGCTAGGCAACCTGAACAGCGCAACGAAGGCTAGACCGTCCCATTTCACAAGCCTCGCACTTCCGCACTTCCCGTACTTATAGTACGCACCGTACGTAGTACGCGTACTGCGCGTACTCCAAGCGTGCGGTCTCTTAATTGGGACACAGCCATTGGTTCGTACAGTGCTCTTAGAAAGCCTCACCTTTACACACCTGTAGTTATTGTGGTCAAACAGCCTTTGTCTCACCTGGCCATGAAACTTCTCCAGAAAGTGTTTGGCAGGACATTTCAGCCAAGCTTGAAGGAAAACAAAGACTGACTGCGTGCATATGTGAGGCACCTCAGGAGCCTGAGGTGTTTGTGGGCGTTGGCGTTTCCTCCTGGACTGTGGCTCTGACACTCATCTTCTGTCTAATCTTATGGACATATTTGTTTTGAGCTTGTTTTGTCTGCACTGGCCTGCATGTTGTTAAATGTTGGTTTCCTTTTTTCAGATCTTTCTACACTGTATATATTATTCTGCTGCGTGCACTCTTGTATGCCTCTGCTTCTGATATCCACGGTTCACTTGTGTCATACACCACAACAGAATGTCCTCCTGTTGCATGATATGCACTTATCCATGTGTTTTACTTAATAATATTCTCTTCATTATATTTATGTGAACTCAGTCGAAATTTTATTAAAACCCTTTGAAGTTATAAAGAGAGCAGCTTATAGAAGAAAGAAAAGTCTGACGCATTTTAACCCACAGCCCTGGAGAACACTGAGGCTGCTTAGCTAATGCATAGCAATCAATAACACTGCACAATGTTTAAGCTCACTATGATAATGCATGTAAGTCAATATGATTGTTTGAGAGAAACGGCACCTCAGAGAGCAGCAGTAGGGGGGCATCAACAAAAAGCTTGAGTCCAGAGAGTTTCCATTAAAACAAAAGAAAAGAGCAGGATTTTAATTCCCCCCAGAATTCTTCAAACCTCATGAATAAAGGTGTGAAGAAGAAAAATGTTCACTGAGGAAATTCTGCTTTCTGTTTGAGATCATCAGTTGATCTGTTCTAAGGTAATTAAGTGAAGATTAAATCCTCAAGAATCTATGTTTTACTTAAAAAATATATTTCACTATGTTATGTACTCCAAGTATTAAGAGGAAATCTAGCACCGGAGCAGTTCGCAGCCGAGTGTGAAGCAGCAGGAATGAGAATCAGCACCTCCAAATCTGACACTATGGTCCTCAGTCGGAAAAGGGTGGAGAGCCCACTCCGGGTCAGGGACGAGTTCCTGCCCCAAGTGGAGGAGTTGAAGTTTCAAATATTCAAATATTGTTTTGTATATACAGTTCAGGTTATTGCACATAGAATTTAGTATTGCACATTCATAGAGGAGAATGGGAGAATGGGGGGTGGGACTGTGTTATCAGTGCATGTGTGAGTTAAGGGTGGTTATGGTTATTCCTGTTGTCCCATATGTCTTGCACAGCTGGTGTGGAGCACCAAGAATTTTGTGACAATAACAGGCTATTCTATTCTATTGTGTTTCTATTTGTTTGTCTAACGTGGCCGCTCTGGTATGGACACAGTTCTTGACTCAATATTCTGAGCTTTATTATAATGTAGTGCATTTTAATGGCATTAATGATCAAATAACTAAAGCTGTCCTGTCTCGTTGCAGTTTTTCACAGACATCATTCTCAGCATTGATGAAACTCCTTTTAAAGATAAGGGAACATTAAAGAACATTGTTGGAAGCAGGAAGGATTGTTACTCCTATGAGAAGAAGGGTTCCTGTTACAGAGTGAAAGGAACCTTTGAACAGCTGGACAAACTTGTAAGAAGATGCCAAAGAGCAACCGATCATCACAGTACTGCTACACATGGACGGACAGGTCAGCACAGTCATCACGCTTCCACTCCTGTCAAATCTGTGGAAGTGTCTCGGGTTGTTATGGACTACATTAATAAAAAATGTGAAGAAAAACTTGGAAAAATTCTTGGAAACTGTTCACTGGTCCCTGTACCACAGTCTGACATCACTGCACGGATTACTTTCAGACCACAGAGCGACTCGTTCCGCCAAGCTGCCTTTGTCAGGCAGAGGTTCATCACATTTTACCAGAGAGTTGCGTCTGACCTGCACATCATATCTGTCCCTGGGAATCTACACGAGCACAACAAGCTGCAGAGAAAATTCCCAACTCTCATCTTTGAACCAAGCAACAATAAACTAACAGTCATGGGACCTTTCCCACACATAGCTGAATTTAAGGAGATTCTTTGGAAAAATCGTTCAACCAAGCGTCTGGTCAGCAAAACTCCAACAGACAGTCTGAGCAACAGAATCTCAGCGTCTTCATCGGCACACAAAGATCCTGATGATGAATCCTGCCCCATCTGTATGGAAACAATAGTCATAAATAAGAAAAAGACACTGCGGTGCAAGCACTCTTTCTGCAGCGACTGTCTGGAGAAAGCTTTTGTATACAAGCCAGTCTGTCCCACCTGTGGGGAGTTATATGGTACTCTAAAGGGGACACAGCCTGATGGAGGCACTATGGAGGTCACCAAAAACGCTTCACCTTTGCCTGGTTATGAGAAGTATGGAACAATAGTCATCCACTATTATATTCCACGTGGCATTCAAAAGGTAAGAGTGCAGATACAAGGTCATTTTCTCTGTGATCTGCTTCCTGGTTTCAGGCAGACATGTTTGACCCGGTCAGACTCATAATTATTAAAAACAGGAATAAGACTAAGGCATGGGCTAAATCCAGACAGCAGAATATAAGAACTTAACTTTTAGTGTGTGTGTGTTTTTGTTACCCTTTCATGACCCCAGTCTGCAGCATCTAGGTTTCACATCATCATCATCATCATCATAAAAATGTTCCACCTGCTCACCTCACTACCACAAAACTCTGGGCTGCACTTCCACCAGAGCTCCACACCCCTTCTCCTTTTAAATCACATGTCAACATCCATCTGTTCAGAACTGCATACCCGTCATTATAACTTGGTCCTAGTCTCTTGATTAGTTTTAGAGTTGTGACTCTATTTGTTTACTTTATTTAATCGTCTGTTTTTATTTTGCTGTACTAATGTCAGGTGACCTTGAGATCGTCTCACGGAGCAATCTGAATCTAAAACAAGATACCGGATAGATAGATAGCCTGAGTCTAGCTCCTGTCACCACATTAACCTGGTCCTGGTGACCCTTCTACTACTCTTATCAGTACCTGCACCAGATTTGATCCTGTGTGACTCTTGCAGTGGGCGTGTTTGTCCAATTGCATGACCCTCTTGGTTGTGTTGTAGTGAGCAGTCAGTCACGTAGCTTTCCATTGCCCTAGTTCACGTGTCAGTGAATTAGGGCTTTGGCTAGTTCACTGACAAAATGTAACTTGTATTTAATTTTATTTATATAGAACCAAATCACTACAAGAATCACCTGGAGGTGCTTTATATTGTACTGTAAAGAAAAACCTACACCAGGCATGTCTGCTGCCATGAGCATCAGGCAGCATTGGTCACAGCGTCGGCCCCGTCTGATCCTGCAGGGGTGAGAAGCTCTGCAGCTTTTGAAGATGTTGTGTTGTTGACACCTCAGATACTGGTCTTATCGAGGTGTTATCACCTCGTCTGTGCGGCCAACCTTGATTTATTGCCACTGTTATATGTTATATGGTCAGTGTTGGGTGTAATGTGTCACAAAGTTCATGTTACTGGAATCACATTACATTTTTCAGTAAAACAGCGGTCTGTACTAAATTCAGTAATTACACGCTGAAAGATCAAAATCCAACACAGACACGTGTCAACGTGAACTCTTTGATCAGAGCAGGACCCAGTGTGCTCCTAATGTCACCAGCCTGGAGGAATGGCAGGGCTGTGTTAGGAAGGGCGTCCAATGTTAAATATTTGTCAGATCAAACAAAAACTCAAAGAGGTGTTTTGGAGGTCGTACTCCTGTGTACTAGATGAGTGTACATGAAGCACACAGGTGGGTTCATTCGTGTGAGACTCACAACTTCTGTCTTGTGTGCATAATTTTAAGAATTTCTCAGCACATATAAGCTTTACTTTTATAAAGAGTAATAAAGAAAGCAACTGCAAGGTCAGGCCCTAAAACTACAGCTACCTGAGAGCCAAATCCACATTGAGTCTAGGCAAGTTAGATAAAGCAGAGAAACCTTTTCTGTCTGTCTGCAGGAGGAGCATCCCAGCCCGGGTCAACCATATGAAGGAGCATCCCGGACAGCCTACCTTCCAGACTCCCCGGAGGGCAGGATGGTGCTGGGCCTGCTGGGGCGAGCCTTCGATCAGAGACTCATTTTCACCATCGGACGCTCAACTACCAGTGGCAGAAACAATACAGTCACATGGAACGATATCCACCACAAAACCTCAACACATGGAGGACCGACTCAGTAAGGACAATGGCAACACTGCAGCTCATTGATCGATCATTTTGGATTGATTGTACCCTCAGTCTCTTCTATATTTAAGGGGCGTCCACACAGGAAGCATCGCTAGTGAACATTTCAAGCACCGGTTGCAGAGATCACACTTTATTTACCACATCAGTGGTTCTTTTGTTCACTGTTGCTTGAAGTCACTTACTTTCATGTCCATGCTGCGGTCGCTGGACGGCACCTGCTGTGTGGACGTCCCCTTACAAATGTACTGATGAGTGCATGTCAGCAGGTTTTTGCCTCTGAACATTTCTTCCCTTGCAAAGAGAACTAGCGTGTATCGATTCCTTTATTTTACATCAGTCTGTGTTAATGTCTCAGGCTCATTATTAGTCTTCATCACAGGTGAAACCGGCTGTAGTTCAGTTTGGTTTGTTAGTGCTAGTTTACCAGGTGCTTTCTATGTCATTTAAGTTAGACACCTTACATATTAGCCTACCTTACAGCCAGACAGCCATATGAACAACATGCTGGACGTTTCAGACACCAGCAGAACCAGGCAGCCGTCTGCTGCTGGGTGGTGAGAGGATAGAGGCGAGCGTACCATAATCAAGGACAAGAGTAGACAGGAGTCAATGATGTGCAACAGTAAGAATATAAGGCAGCACTTCTTTTCCTGTGACTGTGTTACAGCTACGGATACCCCGACCCCGAGTATCTCAGCCGAGTTCGAGATGAGCTGAAGGTCAAAGGAATTGAGTAAGTTTAAGGTTTGTGTCTGCACAAAGAACACTTACGATTCCTTTTCTACGTTTTGTCCCTGTTTCATGATTCAACATTTTGAACATAAACTGTATTTAACATAAACTGTAATGTTGGAAGCAGCTAATATTTGCAAAAGAAGTAACAGTAGTAACACTTAACTATCTGCAAAAGGTCAAACAGTTATGTCCCCTTTCAAAAAAAGTCACAAACAGTGCATACGAGTAGATGTAAGGAGCTATGGCATGACGTGTGTTTCTGTCCACTTTGTCACAGGTGAAAGATGCAGCCGTCCCAGACTGACCGCTGCTCATCACAAGCTGAAGGCACACGAAGCGTTTCCTCTCGTTGTGCTTTCATGAGTCGTGATTTTTGACAAGAAGCCAGTTTAAGTTGATTCTCCATTAACTCCCCCCCATAAAATATCAGCTACATTGTATAAATGCACTTTGGTAACACTAACCAGAGGTCTTAATAAGGAGGATGGCTAACACCCCCAGGGTCACTCAGTTGTGTTGTTGGACCTGCAGTGACTACGTTGTTTCATTCAAGTGTCGACTAACAAACATGCAAAGTGCTGGGATGAGCGTGATCTTTATCTGATTTTTGTGTTGTTCTTTCATTATATGTATTTAGATGTTTGTACACTGATTAGGAGGCATGTTTGTGACTGTCCAGAACTCCAATTTCCTTTTTCTTTTAAATTATAAGCCACGTGAAGCTAAATGAAGGTAATGTTGATTTCCTCTTCTGAGCACAGGCAGCCACAGCATGGCTCCTCCAGGACTGGTGGTGCTATTCTCCAGGCTGATTGGTCAGTGAGCTGTGATTGTATACCTGTTCAATCACACCTGTAACCTTGAACAGAACCTCCTCTTAAGCAGTTTAGAGTCGATGTACGAGGTGAGAAGTGAATCATCACTAAACAAACTAAAGTAACCTTCAGCCCAAATCACACTTTGAGCTAAAAAGTTGCTCTCCAGAGCATCCGTGAGTGTGCGAAGTGTGTGACGTTCAACACACACACAGAAAGAGCACACAGTGCTGGTATGAATGAGTGTGAAGCGCTTTGAGTGCGCTTTAGAAGAACTGTTCCATTTACTATTCAGGTTTGAGGTGACAGAGTGCTGAATGCAGTGTAGTGTATCAGTGTGTCACACTCGACCCACCGACAGGGTGACGCAGCCCACTCTACCTGGTGTTTACGTTCAAACCTAAACGTCCCTGTAAGACTGCACTAGTGTTTGGTGAAGCTGTGTTTATCAGTACGGTACAGCAGGCTGCACCACACATCTGTGCCCAGCTGTGTCATCCATCACTTGTGGACTTTGTATAAAAGTTGCATTTATAAATTCTGACTGAATTCACTGTGTTGCAAACAAATAACAACAAAAACCACGAGTAGGTGTGTCTGTGACTTCTGTTCAAACATTTTCATTGGAATTGAAGCTGGCCTGGTACATTAGTGCTACACAGCTCACACAAGCACAGAGTTTGGTTTAAACATCTAAGTCACACGTTATGATCTGGCTGTTCTTGGATCTGTTTTCAGGACAGTACACAGACTGGAGGTCCCTTTATTTAGAGAGCACACATCACTTTGCTGCAACATGTCATGCCTTATGCACAAACCTCCTGATGTCTCTTCCCTTGTTAGATATGGAAAAGAAGAAGGCCATCCTAATTAAGCAACATCCTTCATCACATCCATGAGGATCAAACCTGTGACCCAACAGTGTAAAACAAGCATTTAGACCAAACTATGGTTCATGGGGAAAAGGCTTTGTACATTTTGACAGTGAACCATAAACTTATGCCTAATTCAAACACATCAATAGGAGAATGTGAGGTTCGATTCTTCTGACAGTCTGACGTGTACCCAGATATCCAACAGACGGATCAATCTGAGGAGTTTAGCTAAAACGTAGAGACAATGGCTACATCGGCTCCACTGAGAACCACAGTGGGCAAAGATGTAAACACAGAGCTTCTGATTTACATACTGTAGGTTACACTTTACTGATTAACCCTCTGACTTCACAGTGGGATTAGTTAAAATAACCTCAGAACTCCTGGGCACATCTTGAGTGGGTCCACTGAGATCACAGACCCACACTTGATAACACAGCAGAGCCCGTCTTTCCACTGATAGTGGTACAGTTCATACTCATTTAAACTGAAAACTGCTTCCAAGAAGAAATAATGGCATTAAAGACACATCGATGGACATGATACAATCAGTTTGTGCAGTTCTTAAGGCCTTTTGTTTTTGGTGTGACGTGGTTGTTACTGGTGAAGGAACCCTGCTTACGTTTCAGATGACGTTCTCGATTAGACGGAGTGTCCAGGTTCCCAGGCTGAGCTTGTTTGGTGCAGACAGCACATCGCATCAGAGTAACGTGTAAACAGTCAGTTTGGGATTTTGCTGTGTTTGGAGGTTCCTGGAGTCTCCCTGTACTGGAGAAGAGGTGGATTAGGAGTCATCAGACGGAGCTCGTTTCACTCAGTGAACACTTTTATTTTATGCACCCAAGACCAGGCAGCATGAGCACATTCTGGAGGAGGAGCCTGCATTCAGCACCATGTCTCACTGAAATGTGTCATTCTAGTTGGGAACGTACCAACTGTAGCTGTCACTGATGCTGAGTTTGTTCTCTATTAAAGTGGAACATTGATCCTTAATAAACAGAGTAAAAAGGCGCTGTCCCACCACCTGCTGCTTCAACCCTGGCGTGCTAACATTAGCCGGTGTGCGTCTGTGAAGGTCATCAGCTCTTTCCAAACTCCTTACAGGGCTGATATTAGTCCTGCACCAAAATCTGTTTTCATTGCAAATAATTCATAACTGTTTTCGTTCAACTACCTTTGAGAACATTTCTCCTTTGATCAGCACAGAAATGACAGAAGCTCAAATCCAAAACACCTTTTGCAGGAGCGTGCGCTGGTCCACGATCGGCAGTGTTGATCCCACAGGAACTCATCCAAGAACAGCGAGACCGCTCACATCTGTATAGCTCTAGTCTTTACCAACCACACATACACACAGGACTTTATTCTGTACACTTCATGCACATCATCTCCATGACCACCTTAGAATGACCATTTACCCAAGCATGCATGTCTTGACTGTGGGAGGACTAGCTGGAGCAAACCCATGCAGCACAGGGAGAGCATGCAAAGTCCACACAAAAGGCCTCAGCCAACCACGAGACACCACAGCGCTAACGACGACACGGGCGCGCCGCCCCGGGCCGACAGCACTTAGCTGCTTTTATGGTGTCTGATGTTGTTCTGCGTTGAACTGGAAACTGCCACCGCCTGATGGGAAATGACTTTTGGCTTCTCAACACTTGATGCCAGCGTTTTTGCAAACCAGAGAGGAACTTGGTTTATTATCATCATGGGTTCTCAAAGTTGTTCAAAATTGGAACTGAAATTGCACTTCTCTAGTCAAAAGCCTGGTCCAAGTGTGAGCGAGCTATACATCAAGTTTTACTTCTTCATTCCCAAAATGTAAACGACCATACAAACCAGGGACGTTACAGAGCTACAGACTGGTGTCAAATGAAAACAAAATCCTGTGGGTTAGTAAGAACATAGAGCCAGGACAGCTTCAGTGCTACAGCATCGTCCATCACTGGGTGTGTTGATGATGCAAGGCTCGCTCCATCATGTAGGGTCCGTGCTCGTGCCTCGACGGTGGCCACACTGGTATTGTAGGAGAGGTTTCATCATCATGATCAAATTTATACTGGTTTTCAGTGACTCACTTCTAACTATGCCAGCAGCACAACAGAGCCAAACCAAACAGGAGTTAGTGTCCCAACAACTGAGCAAACATCTGGAACTCAATCTGATGGTGGCCCACAGTCAGAGTGGACCAGTACAGATGTTACGCCCAATAAATTAGACTCCAGCTCATCTAACCTTTTACTTTCCTGCTGCTGTGCACATGTACATCATTGCTGATAACCTGTGACATCTGTACCACACTCGTTAAAAAAAGAAAAACAGGATATGAGTCAGTGATTTCAGGCCTACCCATACCATCAGCAAGCACTTCATGTGACGTGGCACTTAACCACGGTTAGTTTTTATGAAAGTGAACACATAACTGATGCAGGGTGGAGACAGGGTCATGGAGCATCATCAAAGAGAATCATCAGGAAGGAAAAGAAACAGGAAGAGGAAACAGGGCAGCCCATGCCACAAAATCCAGCCGTCTGGTACCAGAAGTCACTAAAGTCAAAATGTTGGGGTCAGGAGTAATTTTCACCCCCACTGTCACGTCAACGCCACTGCCTGCTGTTCCCTCATTTAGTGAAAGCAGCCACCACAGCCCACAGCAGCTCGTTGGTGTTGGCCTTCATGCTCTCCCCTTCTGGCTCCAGTTCCAGCAGCTGCCGCACTCTCTTCATGGCGAGGTCATACTGATCATCTAACAAGGGGGCAAAGGCATTTTCCAGAACATCAGAGGAATGGGCTAAGAAGATGAGAGCCAGGAGCCGCTTGTCCATTCGATGAGGATCATTCACCCACTTGTCCAGCACAGCCTCCTGCACCTTCTTAATGAGGCGCTGTTTGATGTTGTTGTTGGTCAGGGGATGTGTCGTCATGTCAAACAGCAAAAAGTTCTGCTTCTCCGTAGTCAGGACACCTTTTTCCACCAGGTTTTTGGCCAGCCGTTCACGGACGTTCCTCAGCTGGTAATGAAGCTTCAACGGGTTCCACGTCTCTCCTACAAGGAGCCAACAGAACACGAGACCGTTAGTGCCGTCACACGCCAGCATAACCAGCTCAGCTACGTCTACACCACAGACAACAGGAAGAACCGCATCAGCGCCAGTACGGCAAAGGCCTCAATGAACCTTTAGCTCAGTAAACTGTTTGGTGTGATTGGAGATGCCGGTTGTTTAAAGTTGTCGGTGGACTGGTTGTTACAACATGCCTGTCAACCTATTCAGGAAGACGGTTATTTACCTGCTTCACAGTGCACACATCACAGCACTCACACTCTAACTACACTTTACCTGCAGACACAGTGTTTGCTTAGAGTCACTTGGAAACACAGTGAGGAAGCACACAGTGCAGTGGGAGAGCCCACAGCAGCAGGACAGCTGAACTCACCGCTGAGCAGCTCGATCCAGCTCTGCACAGTCTCTGGTGGCTGAGTGTCTTTGATGTGTTTGAGGGCTTCGTCCAGGAGCACATCCCCTGTAGGAGCATCTGACTTGCAAATCACCTGCAAATGCATCCAGAATCAGAGCAGGCGGAGCGTGGAAATGTTCTTAACCCTGAAAGAATCCTGAAGTTAATCCAGGCTTTGCTGAACCATGAAAAAGTCCTTACCAACAAAGTGGGAGCAGATTATTATAGTAAAGACTGACACGACGTGAAACAGCACCGAGTGAACTAAAATACAAACAAACATGTGTGGGACTAGTCAACTCATCGTCGCTGCTGTCACTAGTCAGTACCAGACTTACTAGTCAGTTAATCTGTTAAAATTTTATTCTCAATTATGATAAATGGTTGTGTCCTAAGCAGGCACCAGATGGAGCATCGTTGTTGAGAAACACATCAAATCTCAGCCTGATGGTTTGTTATCAGAATGAGACAGAGGATAAAAACAATGAGTGGAGACGTCACATCTGTAGGGAAGGCTCGGTGTTTCCCCTGAGAAGCTGAAGGAGGTGAAAGAGCGAAGTCTGAGCCTCCCTGCTGCCTCACGATATCACTACTAATAAGCTGATGTATTGTTACTTTTACTGAGGTGGCTGTCAGTTTGTCATACTTTAGTATCGTGGCTCAAAGAGTTGGCAGTTCGTCTTGTAACCGGAAGGTTGCCGGTTCGAGCCCCGGCTCGGACAGTCTCGGTCATTGTGTCCTTGGGCAAGACACTTCACCTGCCGCCTACTGGTGATGGCCAGAGGGGCCGATGGCGCGATATGGCAGCCTCGCTTCTGTCAGTCTGCCCCAGGGCAGCTGTGGCTACACCTGTAGCTGCCTCCACCAGTGTGTGAATGTGAGAGTGAATGAATAGTGGCATTGTAAAGCACTTTGAGGGCCCCGAAAAGTGCTTTATAAATGCAATCCATTATTATTATTATTATTATTATTATGTGAACATCTCCTGTAGGGCTGGGCGATATGGCCTAAAATTCATATCGCGATATAATTTGAAGCACGTGCGGTAACGATATATATCACAATATATTCTTTTCTTCTGTATAACGTATTTTCCACACTATAAGGCACACTTAAAATCCTTTAATTTTCTCAAAAATCGAGAGTGTGCCTTATGTATGAACTCTGGTTGTGCTTACTGACCTCGAACCGATTTTGGCTGCAGAAATCTGTTAAAAAGTGTTTTGATGGATTGCCAGAGCATTACGCTGCCGCAGTGAGGAGCTTCACGGAGTAATCTGGGTCCAAAACTCCGTCTGCTTCAGGTCCCAAAGTCAAACGAACACTGAGAGTTAAAAACGGTCTAAATTCTTTCACCTTTAATAAAATCATCAGCGTTGCTGCTTTATCGGGTGTAACAATTAAGTTTAACATCCAGGCATCCATGAAAACAGAATTTATTAAATTTAACGGAGTTAGAAGTTAACAGGAAGTTAGCTCGCTAGTTTCCACCTAAACATTTCATAGCATGTTCTGACTGAGAGATTTTTGAAGCTAATTCAAACGTACAGCTCTGCTACCACTTCCAACATAAATGAAGACAGAAAACTAAACAGCAGCGGCGTTTGCAGGGTTACTGAAGTTGGACTACCTGGTATATAATGTTGTGCTACGTGATTGCTAGCAAGTAAGTAAGTAAGTAAAATTTATTTATATAGCGCTTTTCACAGATAAAAATCACAAAGTGCTTTACAACACAGGAAATGGGAATATAAAAACAATATAACAGTAAATGTAAAATGTAAAACAATAAAACTATAAAAACAGCATAAGAAGAAATTAATCAAATGCTTTTCTAAATAAAAATGCACAGCTATGTTAGCATAACATTAGCACAGTGAAGCTGGAGGATGAACGCCAACTTTTTTTCCACTCGATAAAAGTTAACGTGAGGGATTCTGGTGGTCAGAGACAAATGCAGTCGCATAGCAGGATGCTGTACACGGGCCAAACTTCAGTCAGGAGAACAACTGAGATTATTCATCCACAATACGAGGTTAGTCATTAATATACTGCAACAACATGGGAACAGAGCAGCTGCCAGAGAATTCAACATTAATGAATCAATGTTACGGAAGTGGAGGAAGCGCAGTTTTTGGCTTTCCCCATATTTCAACAGTGCTTCATCTCTTTGCTGTGACTGTCGGCATAATTTGCAGATGATAATGGTTGTAGCCGCTGCGATGCTTTCGACCAAAACAGGCGCAGCTTGATGACATCATCAACATGCGCTATCGTGATAGAGCAGTATAGTCAAAATCTCTATCGTTGGCCAAATTTATATCGTTTCTATCGTATATCGTTTCTATCGCCCACCCCTAGTCTCCTGTAGCAGCATGTTCTCATATCCAACATCAGTTTGCTGTAAGTGTTTTCTTCTTCGTTGTCTGTCTGGAGTATAACGTGTAACGTTGATAAGGTGTTGAGTTGAGTGTAAAACGCTTTTATGAGTTTGACATTTTTAAGACATGAGTTGCCAGAAATATCAAAATAAAATAAAACGATGCTCAGTTTTAGTATTTGCTAGTTTGGTGAAACCTTTTATTAGCGCATTATTAGTAAAACTTTAAGTTGTGGTTTATTGTGATACCTAGGGCTGTGCGACATGACCAAAATCTTATATCCCGATATAAGACATTCATCGTCCCGACAACCATATATATCACAAAACGTTTACATTTTCTGTCAGTTCGGTGAATCTCGGGCAGCTCGACCTGTGTGAAGCGTTTCAGCCGGGCGCCGTGTACCTGGAGTCGAGTGTTTTGACCGATGCATGAAAC
The DNA here is from genome assembly GCF_051167445.1 of Perissodus microlepis. Taxonomy (NCBI): domain Eukaryota; kingdom Metazoa; phylum Chordata; class Actinopteri; order Cichliformes; family Cichlidae; genus Perissodus; species Perissodus microlepis. The sequence goes on along the minus strand of NC_140472.1, from coordinate 412,954 downwards.
TGTAACAGCCGCATTTTCTTTGTATTCATTACACGGCGTGCTCGGGGAAAAGCCTGTTCTAACGTTTGAGTCGAAGGTTTATCTTTTAGCACCTGACGGCTCTTTCACTTCTCATCCGTAAACACTCTGCGTAGTCTTTCACGTGATTCAGTTTATTTTGAAAACTCAATAGGATCTTCAGCTTTACCGTAAAAGGTTTATGTGGAAAATAAACAAGTGGACGTCAGAGCTGTCACTACCCGATCCGTACCGGAAACCCGATCGGTACTACGCATGTGTGAAAGGCGTCTCCTCCCGGCTGAAGCATTTTACGCTAGTTACGGGTCACAGTATCTGTTAAGATGTTAAGAATAATAAGTATCGCTTAAATTGTTTGCAGTAATGAAACATTTCAATGTAATGTAGACAAAAACGAAAAATAAAACGATAGTTACAGATCAGGACTCCCCGATCCGTACCGCGCATGTGCAGATTTTTCTTCTTCTTCTGTTCGTTTAATGGCAGTTTACTCCACAGTGTACAAGGATACCGCCACCTGCTGACCGAGCGAATGAACCATTTTGTAAAATGAACTAGCGTCATTACAAAAGCGTGTTAAATTTGATTTAGTGATAGTCGAGTGCGTTTATGCTCGTCTGTGTGGAGAGGACTGATTGGAATAGTGATGATGATGTCCGCTGTCACTGTCAGTTGTCAGTAAACACTTAATCTGGCTGATGAATCTTCACGTGTCATATTACTAAGTCAGTATTAGTAAGTATGTAATTAGGCGCCATTCTTCTTATTTTACAGCGCTGCTGTTTAATCGGGGGACGAGAAAAGCATGAATTTGTTTGTAAACGGATTCTCCATTGTTTAAATGTCCCGGCAGTCGAAAAGGAGGCAGAGCTGTTGAGAAATGCTAAGAGCTAACTGGGCGCTAACCGTGTCACTCAAATACATTAACTGTCGCAATGTTGGCAAAGAGAAGAAGTGACATAAGATTTGCGCATGCGTGGTACGGATTGGGTTTTTGGTACGGATCGGGTAGCGACAGTAGCCACGTGCTGGGTTTACGGTCGTTGTTGCTAACGACAACGCATAAAAACAGTCGCTTGTCCGTCCGTAGCGTGGTTTTATTAAATATAAGAGAAAGAGAGAACTTTAAGAAATTAATACTACAGTGACCATCAAAACCATGAAGAAATATTACCGTAAAGAGTTTATTTTGTACCAATAACGATACAAACGATAGCGGAATGTGAAACGATAGACGTTTTCATATCGTCATCCGATATATCGTTATATCAAACAGGCCTAGTAACACCGGTACTTATTTTCCTAAATCCAGCCTCTGACATACGCCGGCTATACACAACAATTAACCCTTTAAGACCTACCATAGAACCAAGTCCGCCAGAGCTTATATTATATTTTTACAGGCTGTAGAGCCATTTCTGGGAGCATTTCAAGTTGCTATACATCAATACAACCATAATATCCCAAATTTTAATAATATGTCTGCATTAAGTGCATAGCAATTACACAAAAGTGCAATAAACTACAAAAAAAATTGAAAATCGTTTTTGTTTTTTTAACATATAGGCTTATCCCTCAAAACTGTAAATACAAAAAAGTCGCACAAAATTATTTCCAACCACAGGAAATTTATTTTGAGTGTCTTCATAGTTTTGTTTTTGAAATAGACCAATTTTTATATACTGCAGGAAAACCAAAAATAAATATTATCATGCAAATTTGCAAAGAAAATGGCATGTGCATCAAAATAAACCATTTCCAGCAGTGCAATCTGAGTTCTAAGCATCCCAGAAACGACACAGAAAGTCAAAGTCAAACATAACTTTTAAAAACACCAGTATAAGCTCATGAGGCCCTGAAGGTAAAAAACTACATTTCCGCGAAAAATGACGTCACTTCCGGTTTCGGGCAGGTAATGGCGGACATGCGATAGTTCGCGCTGACGTCTATTCCAACGTAGGAAGTGTTATGAACAGCTGATCGGATCGGCAAAGCCTGTTTCTGGAATGTTATGTTTTTGTTCCTGCAAGTGTTTTTTATGAAATTTTTGCAAAGCTGTATGTGGAAGGAAACTGTGACCGAGGACAAGCTGATGGCATAAGATGTAAGTACAACTCCTCCGGTTTCTTATGAAAAAAATAATTGTGCTAGCTTACGTGGTTGCAGTGCTACCGGGATTGAAAAATAGTTACACAAAACGGAGCGTGCCCGCTCCGACCGGCTTTAAAGGGTTAAAAAGACTAATAACTAATAAAAACTAAACATTTTGAATGAATCCAAACTAAACTGAAATGAACTCTAGAAACTCAATGAAATGAAACTGAATTAAAAACAAAGAACATCTTCAATGCAATAAAAACTGATTAGAAGATACAAAACTGTAACAACATGAGATTTTAGGTGTGTGCTTGGCTGATATTACACGTCTGTTAAAGATGATCGTTCCTGTGCAGGCCTTCACTACACGCCGTGACACCATGACACTAATACACCAGCAGGGTAACGATGTCTAAACGGGAAACAGCTTGTGTACACAGTGAAAGCTTAAACATAACCGTGTCGTACCTTCCTGGCCAGCAGACCTTTCCTCCTCATGCCACAGGCCTCCAGCTGAAGGCGTCCTCGCAGGGCCAGCTCGATCAGCATGCACCCTCGCAGCCCTGATGAAATGCAGTCATTCCAGAATGAGGTGTAGCCCTGTGCAATGGGACACATCGTCACAATCCAGGTTGTCAAAGAGTGCCAGAAGCCGACGAGCTCAGTACCAAATCATTGCAGGTACTTGGGGCGCCTTGAGGCGACTTTTGTTGTGATTTGGCGCTATATAAATAAAACTGAATTGAATTGAATTACTTTCAGTTAGACCCATTCTAAACACACAGTGTATGAGTGTGGCTCATCACTTCTGATGTTACGACAAACATCACCTTTGTGTCTTCATCCATTCTCTTGTTCACTTATCCGTGTGTGTGTGTGTGTGTGTGTGTGTGTGTGTGTGTGGAGGGGGGGGCTCTTCCCTGTACTGCCCACTGTTCACCCTGACAGGTTGCCGGTCTGTTGACCTGTCCATGGTGTCTGTCACAGGGCTAACACACAGAGACAGACAACCATTCACACTCACATCCACACCTAAGGGTACTTCCTTTCTGCTCTTGCTCTTGACGAAGGCAGTCGCACTTTTTCTCCTCTCCTCCTCTCCCTTAGCTTCCCTGCTTAGCCTCTTGTGTCCTCGTCTAGTCTCGTGTTTTTTGTATTACTTTTCCCTGGAACACTCTCTCACAGTCTGTTCTCTAAAACCTAAAAGAGGAATTCTGGATTTGATCAACTGGTCTCTAAATGCAATTGACACTCTTTCTCAACGAGAAGTCTGGGCTCGGGTGAGCCTGAGTGCTGAAGATATCGACCTATTCGGAACCATGATAACAGGGTTCTGGCTGATCGGAGCTGGCTTGGCCCTGACGTATCGAAGAATTAAGGAAGCGGAACTGGCTGTTCAAACCCCCACAAGGCTGCCTGCTGGGATTGGAACGATGGGACGAGGCGTGAGTTTCTCAAAATGGGCTCATTGAGTCGGCACGGATAAGATCTTGGAGAAGCTACGGCTGCTGTGAATACTCAGAATAAGACCTCTGACTGCAGACTGGATACATCTCGGGGAGGCACACTGCCGTGAGTTCTCAGAATCGGCTCCTTGAGCACAAGAAATGACAACATCACAGAACGCAAGTATGGCGAAGCTCGCGGCTCTCCAACGGGAGATTGAGAGACCAGTGTTGGACTGTAGAACTGCTTTGAAATTCATATGAGCTGTTCGCACTAAAGTAAAAACCACCATCATAATGCAGATACCCCTTTGGCGCCAGCTGCGGCCTCAAGGCTGGAGCTGAACAACAACACCCTGATAACGACTGTGTTGAGTCTGTTCTTCCCATTCCATGCAAGGCCACCTGGGTTGGCTGGAAGACTGTTTACTTAGCCTGGCAGGGCGAAGGACACTGTCTCAGCTGAACTCTGGACACACACACACATACATATACACTGATATGCACACACTCATCCCCCCTCCCTTTCCAAACGCCTTCGACGCTTATTCCCCTCCGATGCTGACGGTGGATCGAGGAGACCAGCGCACGCAGGCCCGGATGTGCTGTCTAAATCGGCGGTCTCTCACCCTTTACCCCCCCCTGCTGCTTGTCATGTGTTTCTTTGGTGTATTTAGAGTTTTTCATGTGCAGAGGTGTTTTTTCTGTTCTCAAACTGATCTCCCTGTTGGAGCTCAGTCTGGGGGGAGTTATTTTTTCTCCTTATCTTTCCTCATGTGGTGCATTTTCCATTGTTATACCTCTCTGACCTGTCTTCCCCATGTGATGTTTTGTGTAATGTATGTATGGTCGGAGGGTAAGATTGCGTGCAATAGGTTGGCAGCCTTGTGAAATTTCCCCTTGTGGGACTAATAAAGGTTTATCAATCAAACCAACTAACTCAACCCCACTAACTGCATGTCTTTGGATGGAGGGCGGAGCTGGAGAGCCTGGAGAGAACCCACGCAACCACGGGGAGAACATGCAAACTCCCCATAAAGGGAGGTGGGGGAATCGAACTGCATCCTGTTTGTGGTAAATTCAGTTGACTGTACATGATTGGGAAAGGCACACAGCTGTCTACATAAGCTCCCACAGGTAACAGCACAAGTCAGAGCACAAACCCAGCCATCAAGTCCAAGAACGTGTGTAAACCAGGACTGTATCGAGGCACAGATCAGGGGAAGGGTACAAAAAGACTTCTGCAGCACTGAAGGTCCCAGAGTACAGTAACATCATCTATAAACAGAAGTTTGGAAACACTTCTTAGAGCTGGGTAATCTGAGCAGCACATGACAGGCGCTTGCAGTTTGTCACCTGAGGGACTCTCAGACCATGAGAAACAAAAGTCTGATGAAACACAGATTGAACTCTTTGGCCTGAAAGACAAGCATCATGTCTGGAGGAAACCAGGCGTCCCTCATCACTTCCTTACAGGTGCTGCCCATGGTGGTGGCAGCATCATGCTGTGGAGATGCTTTCTAGCAGCAAGAACTGGAAGACCAATCAGAGTCGAGGGAAAGAGGAACGCAGCGACATACAGAGACATGATAACGTGCTCCAAAGAGCTCTGGATCTGGAGGGGAGTAAGCTGTGCGCTTACTTTTGCTTTGACGATCAAAAATGTCTTGTTCCTCCCCTCCCACAGAGTTACTTACCGATCCTGACAGAACATATATGCATGTGTCCGTACTGACAGCAGTGCAAGCTGAGTGAGCTCTGGGAGACACTTTGACACTTTTGAGGCAGAATATGGACCACAAATGTCATCGTTGTTCACTGTTAGCATCACAGTGGAATCAATGTTTTGGCCACCAGGGTTGTGAGTCGGTCACACGACTGAAAACTGTGAGTAAATGGCTCATTTTAATGTGTGCACCACCCAGGCTAACTTTTATGATCATTATTTAACAGTTGTTGTTGCAGCAGAGCTTTTCCGACCTCTGACATTCCTCCTGAAGTTGTTCAGTGCTGTGAATGTAAACTACTTCAGTCAGTGAGGGAGGGACTGAGTGCTGGTCTGTCTGTCAGCTGGAGGAGGCAAACACAGCACCGTTTGTCTCAATATTGTTGACAATTTCAATTCTAGATGACCTGAATATCAGATTATCAGTTCTGTTAACAACCAATCAGCAGCAGCTTGTCATCAAAGCAGAGTCCCACAGCCGTGGCATGGGTGAGAGAGGACCACGCTCTACTTTATCAACATGGATCTGAAGGAATAATGTTTGGTTACCCACTGAAACTCATCCGTCTTCATTTCTCAGCCAAATTTGTGATAAACTGGAGTCTTGTTGTGTACCTGAAACTCTCCATCAGCCATTTGGCTACTGAAGCTGCTGCATTTACTCTTTACAGAAGAAAAAAAAACAGTTGTTTGTGTTGCTGACGTCAAAGTTAAAACGAGCAAACATTGTTTGTATTTTTGTTTAAACTGACACAAGTTTCCTGTTAAATTTGGAGGTTAAATGACTCCGTTTTAGTTGCATTCCTAATGTTATGTGAACGGGACTGAATCCGTACTCGAGGATTTTAGATTTATCGGTAGATTTCACTTTTCTTGCTGTTCGTAGTTCAGTGACAGCAAATCATCGATACATCTAAACACACCTTTAACTGGTACTGTAGCACTTTGTATTAGTTATAATAATCAAACACTCCTGTAAACAGCTTTTTACTTTGACTCCATTCCCCGTTTATTCTTCTTACTCAATGTGTTAGCTTAGAGCTACTAACATCAAGCGATAACGCCAGGATCGTCACACTTATTCTCCGACCATTACTGCTGAACTACTGGAAAATATCATTTCTTCTCATAATCGTGTAGCACCAGACATTAGCTATCTCGCTACAGACCGAAGACAGCAACTGTTGTTAGCTACAGCTAGCATTGTAGCAAGCAGGGATGCTAACTTACATAGAGCTGTTTGGAGACTACAGCTAACGTTAGCCGAGCGATAACGTTTAGCTTATTTGCTACAGCGTTAAGGCGCAGTTTGTCTGCCATTACCTCTCGGTCCTTCAGTCCTAACAGCAACACTTCTTCCATCAGTGTAAGACGTGTTTCTTTGGAGTCTCCGGTATCATCATCGTCCTGATCCTCCGCTCGCCGGGGCCCGTGGTCTTCTTGGCCGGACGGTCGGTCTTTCTCAGCGGCGTTACGCGAGGCTTCGGTCCGCCTCTGCACGAGGCCCGAACTCCTCTGAGTCAACGAAGTCATTTCTGCCGGCGAGTGTGCTCAACAACTACGAAAGCAGCAAGTCTGGGACTACGTTCACCCAAGTACTTGTCAACCATAAGTATTTTGCGTATAGGTTAGTACCCTTATCAGGAGGAGTACTCCTCCCCTTCCCCACCTTCCGCACCAGCGTCTGTCTAATATGGCGCCGAGCGGAGACTGTGGTACCAAACCCATCCAGCAGGTTTGGTACCACAGTCCTGCTGGATACCAAGCGACCCACCTTTAACTTAGTCTGAACGCCACACCAGCTGGCTAAAAGTCTCATGCTTGGACAGACCCACTGGACTCCTCCATATAATAACAAAATCTAAATACATACACAGATTAATGAAAACAAATAAGTACATTAAAAATACACTTGTTCCCAAGTGGAACCACAAGATAAACATGATTAAAGAACCAAATTAGTTATTCTGGACCTGTTCCTCTCGTGCTCTGTGTTCATTAATCATCTTAACTAACAGGGAAGGAATGAACTTGTACTGGTCGTGCTGACATAGAAAAGCTGTGTACCGTTGCCCGAGCTTTAATAAAACATGCTCAGAATGCAGAGCATGCAGATCTGTTATAATGCCGTCTGCCTGTGTGAGGATGGTCTGCTAGTAATTCTTGAGAGTTTCACAACATGTTGATTTGGCTGGGAGCTAGTACAGTCATGAGTGTAAAGGTACTAAACGCTGTGTCAGAGAAGACAGAGTTCAGCTTCACCTGCTGTGGCCCGTCTGACATGAAAGAGCGATACCAGTTCATCATCATCGTTTATTTGTATAGCACTTAAAAAAAACACACCAGGCAGACCAAAGTGCTGAACAACACAAATCAAAACAACTAGCAAAGTTAAAAATACAATAAATTAATAAGAAAGGTGTCAGTTTCCTACAGAGTTAAAAGCCAGGGAATAAAAGTAGGTTTTCAATCTGGACTTAAAGACCTGCACTGATGACACTTGTCTAATATGGAGGGGAGGGTTATTCCAAAGCATCGGACGCTCGGTCTCCTCTGCATTTCAGCCGTGACTTAGGAACCGACAGCAACAGCTGCTCAGCTGAACGGAGCGAGCGAGTAGGAACATGTGACTTCAGCAAATCAGATACAGGAGCCAGACAATTTAAAGATTTAAAAACCAATAAAAGGACTTTAAAACGAACCCTAAATTAAATGGGAAGCCAGTGTAAAGAAGCCAGAACCGGAGTGATGTGATCGAATTTTCTACTACCGGTTAAAAATCGTGCTGCCGCATTTTGCACTAATTGCTGGCGTGACAAAGTGCCCAACTCAACCCCAATTAAAAGGGAATCACAATAGTCCAGACGTGAGGTGATAAAAGTATGAATAAGAGTTTCCAAATTGCGTTTGAAAAGAAAAGGCTTGACCTTCGACAGGCGTCTGAGGTGATAAAAAGCTGATTTTAACATTTACATGACCATCGAAGGTAAGTGCGGAATCAAATTTAACACCAAGATCAGTGATTGAACTTTTCAGATGGGAGGTCAAATCACCAAAATCAACATCTGGCGAATCAGTAGAACGATGTGGGCCCTATAAAATTGTGTTTTTGATCATTAAAATTTAGAAAGTTATTTGCCATCCATGATTTGACATCGCTAAGACAGTCAAGCAGAGATTGACATGGGGAGGTATCCAAATGACTAAAAGGTAAGTAAAGCTGACAGTCATCGGCATACAAATGAAATGACACTTTGTGTTTATGAAAAATCGCACCAAGAGGGAGTAAATACAGCGAGAAAAATAAGGGCCCGAGGATAGATCCCTGGGGGACACCCCAAAGCAGAGGGGCCACAGAGGACGCGGCCAACCCCAGCTTAACACAAAAACTCCTTTCAGAAAGTTTTTATTCACGACAATGCCAAATCAGAAATTCCCACACAGGGGTGTAAGCGGGAGATCAGCAGGTCGTGGTCCACTGTGTCAAATGCAGCTGTCATGTCCAATAAGACAAGCACAGCATATTTACCACAATCAGTCGCAACAAGAATGTCATTCATAGCTTTAACAAGAGCTGTCTCCGTACTGTGAAAGGGCTTAAAACCGGATTGAAAGATTTCAGACAGCTGCGAGTCATTCAAGTAGTCTAACAGCTGGGTATGTACAATCCTCTCCAGGATCTTACTTAAAAAGGGAAGCTTGGAGATAGGTCTAAAATTCGACATAACAGAACTATCAAGGCCAGGTTTCTTAAGTAAGGGATGTATGACTGCATGTTTAAAGGTCCATTAGACATGGATCCACATTCAGCTGGATCAGTTTTTCAGAAGGACCTGAGGCGAATTAAAAGCAGAGCTAAGATCAATCCCACATATGGTAAATGGACTGGATACACTTTTCTACTCTATCTGAGCACTCACAGCGCTCTACACTAGTTGTCACTTTTTCCTACACACTTCCTGTCTAACATTCACACTCTGATTGATACATCAGAGATGCAACATGGGGTTAATGTCTTTGCCCAAGGATATTTGGCAGCAGACTAGGATCAAACCACCAACCTTCCAGTTAGTAGGTGACCACCCCATATGCAGAGGGACATGAATTATCAGCAAACATTCATAAAAAATAAATAAACAACAGTCTGGTCTTATATAACCTACTGTTCCCACCTAAACTATTCAGCCTCTTCTCTCAAGAACTTCTGCCGAGATTTTTGTCAGTTGGCACCCGCCTGGCTATAGCTGGGTTTAATTTATTCTGGTGTTAGGATTTAAAAACTACAAATAAAATAAAATTATAACCCTTACCTTTAGACTGGCAACTGTCTCAGGTTGGACTGATGACAGCTGGGTTAAGGTCCAAACTCCTGCCACTATTTTAGATAAGCAGAGTGTTTGAAGAGAATGGATGGAATTAAAATCAGCAGATGTTGAAGTTTCCTATGAAGCAGTACCCTAAAAAGACCAATAAATGGCGCTATTGTACCATTTGCCCTGTAGAGTAGCTCTGTTATACCTATTCTTCATACTGTTTGTGAGGGAGTTAACCTGTTTTTCCCAGGGTACAAAAGTTGACCAGAAAATGGACTGAAGAAAAAAATCTATAAGAAAACTTAGAGGGAGGTATGCCTTCACGCACGCTCAATCATCCGGGTAAGGAAATCCCAGAAAGTTGATTCTGTTCATCTGTTTTCAGTGGGAGAAACGCTTCGTCATCATCAGGTGACTTCTTCAGTCTCAGCTGACTGCAGGTTTCCAACCTTATAAACAGGACATTTGTAAAATGACCTAAACTAGGACCACTGACTAACTATTGGCCATAAGGTCACTGATATGTCACATGGAGGATGTGGCCATGTAAGAGAGAGAAAAACTGTCAACAACTCACTCAAGCAGAGAAAAATATCCTTGCAAAAGGGCTGAACTTTGCTATGATGCTGAGATTGTGTAACTGATCACAGCCACAGAGTCAGAAATTCAAAACAACAACACCGCAGATGTGAAAGCAGAGCAACTGTGGATGAAAATGTTGGCCTGTCTCAGCAAAGCAAAGTCCCCAGCATCCAATATCAGCATGGAGGAGAGGAAGGTACTTACACCGCTTAGTAAGGACAACAACAGCACCATCCAGCAGTCTACAGCAGGTGTTGGTTTGCTAAACCACACAGACCTTCATGAGAAAATTTAGCTCAGTGACAAAAATACTATAAAATACTAAAATATGAACCCTTGAAACAAGACCCAGGTAGTGGTTACAGGAAAAGGTGATAGATTGTCTTAAGCAGTTGACTTTACTGACCAGACCTCAGACCACAAGTCACACCCAGGGGAATCTACACCAAGTCTGTATAGTTAACCAAAAAAACATAAACAGGGTGCACCTTTAAGACCTCCTTTAAAGCCTGTATGATCAGCTGTCACTTGTAACATCTCTTAGTTTCTGGCTTCGATCCTCAACCCATTGATAGGCAGCTCTGAGCACCACATCCAGAACACTTTGGATTTTGTTGAGAAGGTGAGAGATGTCATCATGGAGGCAGATGAAACCATGGTCTCGTACGACGTTACATCTCTCTTCATTTGCATCCCAGTCACGGAAGCGTTGGAGGTAGTTCGTAAGAGATTACAGGATGACCCCAACCTCAGCAGCAGGACCACTCTCAGCATCGACCAAGTGTGTTTGAACTGTGTCTTCATTCCACCTGTTTCACATACAAGGGTCAGTACTACAGGCAGAAACATGGGTGTGCCATGGGCTCCCCAGTTTCACCCGTCATGGCCAATTTGTACATGGAGGAAATGGAAAAGAGAGCTCTGCCAATCTACCCTGGAACACCACCAAGCCATTGGTTCAGGCATGTGGATGACACCTGGGTGAAAATCAAATCTCAGGACATACCACATTTCACGGATCACATTAACTTGGTGGACCGACACATCAAATTCACCAGGGAGGATATGAAAAGGGGCAGGTTAGCCTTCTTAGACTGTGAGATTTCCATCAGTAATGGGGGACATCTAAAAGCTGACGTGTACCGTAAACCTACACATACAGATCAGTATTTAAGGTTTGACTCTCGTCAAACGTCATTATATACTCTCTATTGTTCTATTATACTGCCTTACAGGACATACTGTGTGGAAGTGTGGGGAAACATATAAAACACACACCCATCCAATATACATTCTGCAAAAAAGAGCATGTAGTTTGTTGTTGCTGTGGTTTACGTGCTGAAAATGGTTTTATTTGTGTATGCTCATGTGTTAGACTTGTATATAGTGAAACATGTATGGATCAAATAATGTTAATTTTGGATATGGATTTGAAAATGAAATTTGAAATAGGGGGTAGGAACAGGAAAAGTGTAAACTTCATCCTACTCCTTGTCGAGCACACATAGTCTGTAGACATAGATATATGCATGAAAACTTGATGATTTTTAAGTTTTGTTTTTGTTTTTTCTCTTGTTATTTCAGTTATATTTGCATGTTCCAAATAAAAATCTATCTATCTATCTATCTATCTATCCATCCATCCATCCATCCATCCATCCATCCATCCACTGGAGCACAAACTGGGGGTCATCAGGACGCTACAACACAGAGCGAACACCATCCGCACTGACACAGCGGCCAGGGAAGCAGAAGAACATCATATCAAGAAGGCCCTGAGTAAATGTGGTTATCCCAGCTGGATGTTTGTCAAAGCTGGGAAGGCTCCTAAAGAAAGCTCCAGCCGATCCAGGAGTACGTGTCAGGAGTATCAGAATAGTTGAGACAAAATCTCATCTCTTTGACTTTCAAACCCCAAAACGTGCTGCAATAAGGATCCAAAGTATCAAACAGAGTAACATAGTGTACGCTGTTAAGTGCAGGAGGATTGCCAGGATTTATACATCGAGGAAACCAAAGAACCTCTGGCTAAGAGGATGGCACAACACAGAAGAGCCACCTCGTCAGGCCAGGACTCTGCAGTCTATTTACACCTACAGGCCAGTGGACACTCTTTCAATGATGAGGATGTAACATGCTGGACAGGGAGGAACGCTGGTTTGAATGCAGCCATTTATGTGAAAAGGGAAAGACCATCTCTGAATCGTTGAGGGGGCCTACGGGTACATCTGTCACCATCTTACAATGCTGTGATTGCAGCCATTCCCCAACTCTCTGTGAATTCTTGAATGTGTTGTCTGTCACTTCTTTTCACCCACTTGTCCACATCATCTGTGTGGGTGTGGCATATCAGTGGCCCTGGTACTGACCTCCCAGTCCATTGTTCATCAGTGGTGCTAGTTTCAGTCAATAACCAAATGTACTGTTGTGTAAACCTGCAGTCAGCTGAGAGTCACCTGGATGAGTCATGAAAACTCTTCATCCAGATGAACAGCTGCAGTCTCTCACCCTCATTTTTCAAATACATTTACAGTTTTTCTCAGTCGCTTTGGTGCGTTCCTCAGAACACCATTAACATTTGCACAGCAGTTAGTGCATTTCCCAAAACAATTAGTGCAAACTGCAAAACCTAGTGGATAGCCTGCAAAAGCACGTCACATGCACAGAATTGATTATCCATACCTCAAAAGCAAGTATCCATGTCAATGAAACTGTCAGTGCCATCAAAATGAAAAGTCTTGACACCATCTTTATGAACAAGATAGTCAAATGGCATTGTCATGTTTCCACTATGACAGTTTATAATATCAGTGTTTCCCATTGCAAAAACAATTGGTGACACCTGAAAATGCTGACGACAGCACTATGGCCTACCTGTACAGCCATCTGAAATGTGCAGTAAAGTCACTGTAGATGTTATGGGAGTCTTGGGAGTAACTGAGACACTGAATACGTACGTTTCACATTTCCATTGTGTAGAAGTGTTTGTAATCCTACAGAATTGTGCAAAAGAAAAATATGCTACAGTCACTTGTTCACTGTAGAATACATGTAAACATAAAATCACCCATTTGGTAGAGCTGTGCACTAATGTGAACAATAAACAGCACATGTAACAGTACAGTAAATCATTCTGGCACATCCAGACGTTCCTGTCTGTCTGGCCACATATTTTCATCTACATCACAACAGATGTTATCCCTCGCAATGCAGCGAGGAAAGTATCTCCTGGAGTGGCGAATCCATCCTCTGCAGGACCCTGCTGTGATGTCGTCACATGCTGCATCCATGGCTGCTAGCAGGGCCATTTGCTCATGTGGATTTCATTTTTCTTGAGTACTCTGTCAATTGTTGAAATTGAAACAGATTCAATATTGCCAAATACCGTGTGATTCTCTATGACAGCGCTTTGTATTTCTCTCAGCTTTATTGCATTGTTTGCAATGACCATTGCACAAATGGCTTCTTCTTGCTGTGGGGTAAAAAGGGGCCCTCTTCCGCCTCCGCGAGGTTGTCTTACAATCCTATGTGGTGCAGAGTGAACTTTTTGTGAAATTGCAAATACAGTACAGTAACATGTGATGTGTCTGAGGTGGCACAGTACAGTACAGTGTATTACTGTTTGCATACCTGTTTTCCCTACGGAATGTTTGGATGATTGAACTGACAGTAGTTCTTCCAATATTGGGTTGCACCCTTCGACCAGCCTCCTCCATGGTGAGGCCGTGATTGACAACATGGTCCACAATTGTAGCCCTTATTTCATTAGGAATCCGCCTATATCTGCCTCTTCTCCCTCTTCCCCTTCCCCTTCCTCCCCGCATCCTCACCCCTCTTCCACGGTGCTGACCTTCCATTTTGTGTCACAGAAGTGTAGAAATGGTACACACTAGCTCCTGCGCAGTTTATATATGCTTGCCAATTGGGGATTCACAGGATTCATCCATAATTGACAGTGAACAAGTTGTTTGTCATTGGTTACAACTAAACTTTCACACGCCTCCTCATGAGTGACAGCTGTGATTCACCTGAGATCAATTGTTCAATGTCGGAGACATTTCCAGGAAAAATGATACAGAAAGGTATAGGATTTGCTTGACAGATGGCCAATATTTGGCATGTGATAACTAGTTCAACAATTTTGTGTGTGATGACTCAAGCAATGGATGTATGACTATTAGTTTTATTGGGAACGACTATTCAGCATCCATAGGTATGATTACTTTTGACTGACATGACATAAGCAAATGGAAATGTCAGAAAGCAGCAGGGAAATGTATGGAAGCAACTGATTCATGTCCAAAATCATTTGCAGTTTGTTCAGAGAGAGGAGAAATTGCTACTATGATGTGCACAAATGACTGAGTGTTGTGGAGGTTGAACTAATAGTTATGAGAATTTCAATTCTGATCTGAGAAACGCACCAAAGCGACTGAGAAAAACTGTAATAACAAACACTCATAAAGCAGTTTCCATCTGAAGAGGACATACCACGTTCAGACATCAGAGACTAAAACAGCTCTGCTATCACTTCAGACATGAATGAAGACAGAGTGTTTGAAGGGTTAGTGAAGTCTGGCTAGCTGAAACATAATAGTGTGCTACCTGGTGGTGCTAACATAGTGTAATGAAGACCGAGGAATAGTGGTAACTAATAATAATGAAAGTAAATGTGAGGGTCCCTGATTGGATGAATGTAGTCCGACAGTGACCAGTGATTATTTTCAGGGGCTTGTTTGTGTCAAAAAAAGGAAAATGCAAAGCACTGCAACACGTTAAAAAGATGGCAGTCTTAATAAACTCAGTAGGAGCTTGGAACCAGAGGCAGGGTTGATACGTCACCATATATGACCTATTGTTCTACATGTTGGAACAGCAGGTCATACTAAATAATGATGACGTGCACCAGACACGTCTTAGTATCAATAAGCATAAAACAAGAAAGGCACTGCTAAGTGAAATGAAAGGGCACAACTGGTAGAACTCGTGGGGCTCAATCTAGGCTGAATGCTGCAGAGCCATGTGTTTACCTGAGGACACCAATCACCCACCTTGATGGCCCGGTGGAAGCACCTTCAGTTGAACTAATCATTTACTGTATGACGTTATCAGTCCCTAACATTTTGGCCCATTCTTCTTTATAACATTGCCTCAGTTCAGTGCTCTGTGTGGGTATTCAGTTATGTGCTCTCTCTGAAGGTCCCACCAAAGCATTTTAGTGGGGCTGAGGTCTGGAATGGGCCTTTGCAGCAGCTTGACTCTTTTCTTTTTCAGCTGTGCTTGGGATCATCGTCCTGTTGCATGACCCAATTACAGCCAAGCTTTAACTGTCAGACAGATGGACGCACATTTGACAGATGGTCCACACTTCATGCTCCACTCAGTGATTGAAAGGTGCCCAGATCACCACGCCTCCACCACTGTGCTTCACAGTTTGTGCTGATATTTAAAAGTGGTCCTCTGCACGCCGCCAGACGTCTTCACTTTGGTATCGTCTGTCTGAAGGATATTGTTCTAAGTGTTTTGTTGTTCATTTTGCAGCTTTGCAAACCTAAGCTGTGCTACCACACTGACTTTAGACAGAAGAGGCTTTGCCTGGCAGCCCTTCCAACAACTCGTATGATTTCAAGTCTTTTTTCTAATTGTACTGACATGAAATGCATCATTTGAGATGCAACACAGGCCACCTATATCGCCTTATCCCAAGGAAGCATTAAGGTGTTTTTTGTACTTTTCTGTACTCTGTAGGGTCCTGTAAACGATTTTTAACATGGTTGTATGTTGAATATATATGTGAGAGTGTGCTGTTTGAGAAGAAAGCCCGGGTCTACCAGTGCACTAAAGGAGGTGAAGAACAAAGGTTACAATGTTAGAGAGATGTCCATGTGTGTGGCATCATAGTAACCAAGACGAATAAGCACAGTCACGTATACAGTGCGGCTGGTTTCATTTGAACTTGGAGACAGCCAGAGGCTCTAACGGTAAAGAAACACCGAGCAGCATGCTAACATCTGCTAATTCCTGCTTCATGTTGTAACAAGTTCAAGTTGGGAGAGCGCAGTTTGACAGACCATAGTATTATTATTACTACTGTAGAGTTATCACACGATGTGATGGACAACACATCACAACACGTAGTGTTGAGTGGGGAGCCCACGGGGGGAGGAGCTGGGCGCAAAAGAACCACCTCAACAAATCTGGACGTGACTCCACCCTCCGTGTGCAGTGGGGAGTGGGGCAGCCGAGTGACAGTTCAACCCGAACCCAAACCATCCGTGACTGTGGCTCAGCAGGCTGAAGTTTGACTTTGTCTCTGTGTTTTTTTGCCTCGGTGTTCCTGGAGAGGATATCGGGATATCGGGACTTCTGAAGTTTGGAGCCGCTTTTCTTCAGAAGCTTTGCGCCACTTTATTCCTGCACACAGGCGCTCTGTGAAGCGCGCCTTTCATCTCTCTTTAAAAAGGAAAAAACCCGCTGAAAACACGGAGGATTGTTCGAGCTGGAAGTGGAAGCCTTAGAGGAACACAGTGTAGCCCGCAGGTACAGTAGCTCTGCGTTATCTTCGCACTGAGTACACGTTTAGAGACGTGGACGGTAACACAGCAGTGACTGAGCCTTTGCGAGTGTGTCGCTTTCACAGAATAGGGACACGCTGGAAAACAGCGAGCATCAGCAGTATCGTGCTTGGCTGCACAGCTCTGGACCGTCTGAGCGCTTCACTGTATTACGCATTTTACGGACAGCTGTGAACTAAATAAGTGACGTTATTGAAGACTTTCAGATACTAACTAATCATAACCAACCAATCTGACCAGCAACGTTTTCTTTAGAAAAAGTTTGGTGTTAATGCATTATTATTATTATTATTATTATTATTATTATTATTATTATTATTATTATTATTATTGGTAGCAGTGTATCTAGATACATGTAGATAACAGCAGAAGGTTAAACTATATAACCTCAACAACAACACCGTGTGTGTGTGTGTGTGTTGTTTTTCTTCTTCTTGAACTTATAATTTAAAAGCAAAAAGCGTGAATGTCTCTTTGATGTGTTTACTGACCATCAGTCTGTCAGACACACCGAGTGATTCCTTAAAGTTCCCTCTGCTCTCTCAGCTCCATTCACTGTTGCTTTCAAGCTCTTTTGGCTCCAGCTTTAAAATGACCTCATTAAGAAGTAATGTGATTTCTTTTCAGTGTAGAGACTGCCATCCAACATTCACAGCCTACCACCCTCACGAGCCACACAAGTACTTAGCTGAACAGAGCATGTGAAATATGTACAGTATGATTATGAACATGGTGTATACGAAACCATCCAAACACATTTCACTGCTACATGTCTCACGTCTCTGATGTCTCACTGATGTATGAGAGGACACATCGTGGCCTTCACTGGGAAAAAAACACAAATAATCTGCAATACCTGGTCCTGGTCCTGATACTGCAGATAATATGGATGTTTTCCCCAGGTTCCAAATTAGAGTGACTTTGTGTGCGTCTGTATGTAAAACGCCTCGAGGCAGCTGTACTTGCTGTGGATTGAAATTGAACTGTGTCGTAACAGAGGTCGAAAGTAACAAAATACAAGTACTTGGTAACAGTGCATAGAATCTTCTGTTATTTTTATTGTTGTCCTTTATTTATCCAGATCAAAGTTTCCAAGAGGGCAGCACATAAATACAATACATAACAATATAACAATGCAATATTCCACACAGACACAGGAAGAATATGCAACAATGACATTATAAGCAGTCACACTAACCAGAGGAGCTTTTCTCTCGCTCATATAAATACAACTAAAGTCCCACATTGTAACTATTTCTGACCATTTCAGTTCATTCTGTGGATTATTCCAGAAAGCCATATTTAAATGTTGTTGTTTTTTAATTGTGTTCTGACTCAGGGGACAAACATTTGTATAATGTTTGGAGAGCGTAGGCTAGACTGGATGTGATTTTTACACATAAACACACAGATAAGAAGGAACCAGGCCAAGGAGACATCGATTTACCAAGAAACTGTGTATGCAGGTGAAACTGGATATATAAGGTCTGTGGATATGTGCAGTGTGTGGATATGTGCAGTCTGTGGATATATGAGGTCTGTGGATATGTGCAGTCTGTGGATATGTGCGGTCTGTGGATATGTGCAGTCTGTGCATATGTGCAGTCTGTGGATATATGAGGTCTGTGGATATGTGCAGTCTGTGGATATGTGCGGTCTGTGGATATGTGCAGTGTGTGGATATACGAGGTCTGTGGATATGTGTGGTCTGTGGATATATGAGGTCTGTGGATATATGAGGTCTGTGGATATGTGCAGTGTGTGGATATATGAGGTCTGTGGATATGTGCAGTCTGTGGATATATGAGGTCTGTGGATATATGAGGTCTGTGGATATGTGCAGTGTGTGGATATATGAGGTCTGTGGATATGTGCAGTCTGTGGATATATGAGGTCTGTGGATATATGAGGTCTGTGGATATGTGCAGTCTGTGGATATATGAGGTCTGTGGATATATGAGGTCTGTGGATATGTGCAGTCTGTGGATATATGAGGTCTGTGGATATGTGCAGTCTGTGGATATATGAGGTCTGTGGATATGTGCGGTCTGTGGATATATGAGGTCTGTGGATATGTGTGGTCTGTGGATATATGAGGCCTGTGGATATATGAGGTCTGTTGATATATGAGGTCTGTGGATATGTGCAGTGTGTGGATATATGAGGTCTGTTGATATATGAGGTCTGTGGATATATGAGGTCTGTGGATATGTGCAGTCTGTGGATATATGAGGTCTGTGGATATGTGCGGTCTGTGGATATGTGCGGTCTGTGGATATATGAGGTCTGTTGATATATGAGGTCTGTGGATTTATGCTGTCTGTGGACATGTGCGGTCTGTGGATATATGAGGTCTGTGGATATGTGCGGTCTGTGGATATATGAGGTCTGTGGATATATGAGGTCTGTGGATATGTGAGGTCTGTGGATATATGAGGTCTGTGGATATGTGAGGTCTGTGGATATATGAGGTCTGTAGATATATGAGGTCTGTGGATATGTGAGGTCTGTGGATATATGAGGTCTGTTGATATATGAGGTCTGTGGATATATGAGGTCTGTGGACATGTGCGGTCTGTGGACATGTGCGGTCTGTGGACATATGAGGTCTGTGGACATGTGCGGTCTGTGGATATATGAGGTCTGTTGATATATGAGGTCTGTGGATATATGAGGTCTGTTGATATGTGAGGTCTGTGGATATATGAGGTCTGTTGATATATGAGGTCTGTGGATATATGAGGTCTGTGGACATGTGCGGTCTGTGGACATATGAGGTCTGTGGACATGTGCCGTCTGTGGATATGTGCGGTCTGTGGATATATGAGGTCTGTTGATATATGAGGTCTGTGGATTTATGCTGTCTGTTGATATATGAGGTCTGTGGATATGTGCGGTCTGTGGATATATGAGGTCTGTTGATATATGAGGTCTGTGGACATGTGCGGTCTGTGGATATGTGCGGTCTGTGGATATATGAGGTCTGTTGATATGTGAGGTCTGTGGATATATGAGGTCTGTTGATATATGAGGTCTGTGGATATATGAGGTCTGTTGATATATGAGGTCTGTGGATATGTGCGGTCTGTGGACATGTGCGGTCTGTGGACATATGAGGTCTGTGGACATGTGCGGTCTGTGGACATGTGCGGTCTGTGGACATATGAGGTCTGTGGACATGTGCGGTCTGTGGACATGTGCGGTCTGTGGATATATGAGGTCTGTTGATATATGAGGTCTGTGGATATATGAGGTCTGTTGATATGTGAGGTCTGTGGATATATGAGGTCTGTTGATATATGAGGTCTGTGGATATATGAGGTCTGTGGACATGTGCGGTCTGTGGACATATGAGGTCTGTGGACATGTGCCGTCTGTGGATATGTGCGGTCTGTGGATATATGAGGTCTGTGGATTTATGCTGTCTGTGGATATATGAGGTCTGTGGATATGTGCGGTCTGTGGATATATGAGGTCTGTTGATATATGAGGTCTGTGGACATGTGCGGTCTGTGGATATGTGCGGTCTGTGGATATATGAGGTCTGTTGATATGTGAGGTCTGTGGATATATGAGGTCTGTTGATATATGAGGTCTGTGGATATATGAGGTCTGTGGACATGTGCGGTCTGTGGACATATGAGGTCTGTGGACATGTGCGGTCTGTGGATATGTGCGGTCTGTTGATATATGAGGTCTGTTGATATATGAGGTCTGTGGATTTATGCTGTCTGTGGACATGTGTGGTCTGTGGACATATGAGGTCTGTGGACATGTGCGGTCTGTGGATATGTGCGGTCTGTGGATATATGAGGTCTGTTGATATATGAGGTCTGTGGATATATGAGGTCTGTTGATATATGAGGTCTGTTGATATATGAGGTCTGTGGATATGTACGGTCTGTGGATATGTGAGGTCTGTGGATATATGAGGTCTGTTGATATATGAGGTCTGTGGATATATGAGGTCTGTGGACATGTGAGGTCTGTGTATATCTGCGGTCTGTGGATATGTGCGGTCTGTGGATATATGAGGTCTGTTGATATATGAGGTCTGTTGATATATGAGGTCTGTGGATATATGAGGTCTGTTGATATATGAGGTCTGTTGATATATGAGGTCTGTGGATATATGAGGCCTGTGGATATATGAGGTCTGTTGATATATGAGGTCTGTGGATTTATGCTGTCTGTGGATATATGAGGTCTGTGGATATGTGAGGTCTGTGGATATATGAGGTCTGTTGATATATGAGGTCTGTGGATTTATGCTGTCTGTGGATATATGCGGTCTGTGGATATATGAGGTCTGTGGATATATGAGGTCTGTTGATATATGAGGTCTGTGGATTTATGCTGTCTGTGGACATGTGCGGTCTGTGGATATATGAGGTCTGTGGATATGTGAGGTCTGTGGATATATGAGGTCTGTTGATATATGAGGTCTGTGGATATGTGAGGTCTGTGGATATGTGAGGTCTGTGGATATATGAGGTCTGTTGATATATGAGGTCTGTGGATATGTGCAGTCTGTGGATATATGAGGTCTGTGGACATGTGCGGTCTGTGGACATGTGTGGTCTGTGGATATATGAGGTCTGTGGATATGTGCGGTCTGTGGATATACAGAAAACATTATTTAGCAGTAGCAGAGAGAACAGTGACATACACGATTTCCACAGCCGGTAATAAAACATGGATCTGGAAACAGGATCTTTAAGTTCTGGTCTGATGCATTAATCAGCACATCAGCATAAAGACTCCAGTATCTGCTCTACGTCAGATTATCAGAACAAGCTTGTTACTTTTCTTTTAAGAAGTTTGAGGCAGGTTTTTATTTCATCATTGCGTGCCATCAAAATGATGAAAAAACATTTCATTTATGCATCATGTGTAGCGCTGTACTAAGAGTTTAAGTGGGGCAGAACAATCCAGAAGTGTCTTTGAAAGGAGAAATACAGGAAGGGGTGGGAGGGAGAGCGGTTCGGTTTGAAGGCGAGGGCTGTTCAATGCAATCTGAAATCTAAAGCTTACATGAGAGCGACCTTTAATATACTATATACTGGATCAGTATATGATGCAAAATGTCATATGAACCTGAAGTGTGTACAAACTGTGCGTTATTTACAGGGTGCGTGAAAACACTGCAGGTTAGAGCAGGACGACGGCTCACAGTGAAGCTCACAGCAGAAACTGATTGTTGTTGATTCACTACAACTAATGTTGTACTAATGCACTAAATATATTATTTTGTTCTTATTATTAGTAGCGTGAGGCTCAGTTAGCTTTGGACAAAATAGTAGAAACATCTTCAGAAAAGCTTTCTGACTGTGAATACATTTCACAGCCTGCACGCTTGTTCAAGAGTTCAGATTTTTTAACACAAGTACTGTACTTCTGCTGACCCTCCTGTTCTCAGGTACAACAATGATATGTGTGGGTCAGTTTGACACACGTCATTGTTAGTCGTCCAAAAGTGTCAGAAACCCAAATATTCCCATAAACAGTGTTTATATGTCATGATGAACTCCATTACTAACATTTCAATCAATATTTAATGCAATGTAGCTCACAGATCATGGTTCAATGCTGATATATAACTCGTTTTTTCATAAAAAATGTGTATTAAAACATTTTTAATGTACATTGGAAAGTCCTGCATACAAAACAGAATGTTTTCCATGATATCGACTTTTCTAAAATGTAGTAATAATAGCTGTAAGCATGTTGAACATTCGTATCTCAATTTTCAAATCAGATTACTGAGACAAAATACAAAGTCTCCAGAGACGTGTTCTGCATCCCACAGACTGGCTGCTGACTCACAGACCCAGCCAGGACTCCCAGACATGCATCCTGTCAGTTCTCCCTCAGATACACCGTCTCTTCAGATTAGCTGTTTTCAGAATGACTTTCTGTACCGAGCTCTGTCACACGAGTCACTGCCACACTAGTGGGACTTGGCACCGTTTGCTATTGTGTTTCGTGCAGACAGTTTTGGCTGATGTGTATCTCAGGATGAAGATCACTATATTTAACCATTTTTTGATAATATTGTTGTCCTTGGAGGGATATGAACAGCAGTTTCCTCATTTGGTTCATAATCTGAATCATCAGACTTCAAGATGTTCTTCAGCCACATCCTCCTCAGACGAATCTCCCACCCTGTGATCAAAGCTCCAGAGCCTGCTGGACTCTCAGCTTTTTACTTCTGCTGCCCGTTTGGTAATAAACTGACAGGCTGCAGAGTGTAATGTCTCCACTGCAGAGTCCTTATGTACTGTGCTCATTTCCTGCTGAGTGTACATTCAGTGTGGGTGGAGCTGGCCCGGAGAGCAGAAAAGGTTCCCATCAAACGTAATAACATCACTTTACACATGAGGTCAGTAAGTCAGTTGTGTGTTTGAAGTGAAATATGGCTCACCCCGTTAGCCTCCACTTTGACTGCCAGGTCAAACTGACTCGAACCGTATCTATGTAATATGAACCTGCAGGGTTACAGATATGTCAGATGGACCATTTATATGTTGATCACACTTTTTTAGCCAAGCAAAAGAAGTTTCATGTTAAAAAAGCAATTTGAACTATTTTTAAAAATGTTTTTCAAATATCAAAATAGTCAGTTGGACCCACAACATAACAGGAGGGTTAAATAAAGCCTGTCTGTACCTCAGCTGCTTCCCTATCACTGTGTAGAGGAAACAGCCTGAGCTGCATTGGTAATGAGAGCTCAGCACAGAAGCAGCAGAACCAGAAATCAAGTAAGACGAGCCTCAAATTCCTAACAGCAGGGTCAGCTGCTCTCCCGATCTCAAGTCATTTTTTGGTATCAGAATTGACCATAATGGATCAGTTGGGGTGACTCTGGGTTAACAGGCTCGAAAACTCATCCTGACAACCATCAAAAGGCTAAACTTGAAGCTTACATACATGACTTCACACAGTGCGCTGCTTACTGTACTTCTTTCAGAGTTAGTAGTTCTGTGCCCTGTGGTCTCAGTTACACTGCTGTAATTCAGTTCAATTCAATTGTATTTATATAGCGCCAAATCACAACAACAATTGCCTAAAGGCGCTTTATATTGTACAGTATATCCTATAATAATAGATACAGAGAAAAACCCAACAATCATATGACCCCCTATGAGCAAGCACTTTGGCGACAGTGGGAAGGAAAAACTCCCTTTTAACAGGAAGAAACCTCCAGCAGAACCAGGCTCAGGGAGGGGCGGGGCCATCTGCTGTGATTGGTTGGGGTGCGAGAAGGAAGACAGGATAAAGACATGCTGTGGAAGAGAGACAGAGATTAATAACAGATATGATTCAATGCAGAGAGGTCTATTAACACATAGTGAGTGAGAAAGGTGACTGGAAAGGAAAAACTCAATGCATCATGGGAATCCCCCGGCAGCCTACGTCTATTGCAGCATAACTAAGGGAGGATTCAGGGTCACCTGGTCCAGCCCTAACTATATGCTTTAGCAAAAAGGAAAGTTTGAAGCCTAACCTTGAAAGTAGAGATAGTGTCTGTCTCCCGAATCCAAACTGGAAGCTGGTTCCACAGAAGAGGGGCCTGAAAACTGAAGGCTCTGCCTCCCATTCTACTTTTAAATACTCTAGGACAGGGGTCAGCAACCCTTAAGACCCAAAGAGCCATTTGGACCCGGTTTCCACGCAAAGGTAAACACTGGGAGCCGCAAATACTTTTTGACATCTAAAATGAAGATAACACTGTATCAAGGGCGTAGACTTGGCATGGACGGAAGGGACATGTCCCCACCAATATCCAGCGATTATTGAGTTGTCCCCACCAATAATTTGATCTCTTCGAGTAAAGAAAAACAAGAAAAAAAATGATCTGTCAGCGTCTCATTCACCCAGCGGTGCAGAAAGAGTTAAATTACGTCCTCTACTGGAGTCCTACGTCATGTGACAAATATGGCCAGTGTGATTGGCTGAGCCTTTCAGGGAGATCTGTTTAGTTTTAGCAGCGGCAAGCCTGCGCTGCGAGGAGGAGAGGAGGACGGCAGCAAAAAGGAAGAACCTGGATATAAGAAAGTGTTTTTCAAAGAAACCTGTAAGTCACTTAAAGCCAAGTTCACTCATAAAATGTGTCCGTCACAATAATGTTACAGACTGTGCTAGGCTTTGGCCCACATCAGTCTAAAACTGTATGTAACCATGAATAACGTGTTTTGGAAACTAACTGCACAACATGCAGCACTATTAGTTCTCTCAGTCTCAGAGCAGCATTTCTAATTTTGATTGAAAGTGTCAGAAAACGTCAGCCTCGAGCAGCCAGGATATTAGTTTACAGAGGCTGTTAAAATTATATGTCTAACGTTAAAATGTTGGTGACACAATAATTTCATCCTAATGGCACTGACATATTCATAGGGTTTTGAGGTTTTGAGACAAAATATCATGAGGTAGTCATGATATGCAAATATTCCAACCAACACAAAGCTCAGAGAGTAATGGTGACACAAGATCACAGGTGAAACTGGATGATGACCTGTTGGTTCATGACTGTATTTGAAGCACATGTGTGACTGCATGTATGTGGAATGTCTCACTGTTATTCATCAGGTGACAGAGGCAGCTCTGCCATGTTGTAGCTCAGACAGAGGTGAAGAGGCGAGGTCACAGGTGACTGACTGATGATTTGGTGCTATAGATTAACTAGTATTTATTATCATGACAGTTGTTAGGCTGCTGATGTAAATTGATTCGTTAGTGTATGTTTGACAAAGAATCTGAATTGACACGTCTCACTTTTTATATGGCACGAATCAATGTGTTATTGTATCAGGTGGCAATATGTCCTAGTGCAGTCAGAGGGGAAGAGCCAGGGCCAAAGGTGAGGCACATCAAGCACAGAATAATAATAATTTTAATCTGAGGATAAAACGCAGGTACTGAGGCTGAAAGAAGCTTCAGTGCTCTCAGAAGACTAAAAACATGGCTAAGGTCAACAATGACTCAAATGAGATTAAACAATGCTGCTGTATGTCCACCAGGAGAGACTGGACAGTATAGATGGAAAACCAATATGTCAGCAGTTTATCTCAGTTAACGAGAGGAGCAGGCATGTGTTTGGCTGCTTCACATAGTGGACATTGAGTTGCTGTGTGGGACATGTAGTCCATGTCTGTTGCTGTAACAGTAGTTCATGTTTAGAATAAAAAATTCTCAGCTCACTGACATGATCGGGGCAGTAGTGCCTAAAATGTTGCATAATGTTGCTGAGAGATCTTTTACTTTGTGGTAATCTTAGACGAGTAGTTTTATGGACAAAAGCCACCAGGTCATTCAGTGTTCCCTTAGTGCTGATGTATCAGAGATGTTGGTGTAACTGAAGTAATGTTGTTAAGTCCTTAAAGTCATATTCTTTTATTGTCATGACTGTATTTGAAGCTATTTTTATGTTTGTATGATACCTGATTTATATGAAATATGGCTGAAGTAAACTAAACTCTAAAATACTCAGTCATTTGTTTAATAGTAATTTAACATTATATAATTCACATGTAAAACTATGAATTGTAATTTTAAATGGTTTAAAAGCATGTAGAATAGCACATGTAGGCAAGTATATTTCTCCTTTTTTATCAAGAAGCAAAGACAAAAAAGGGAAAAAAAGAAACAGGGTTCGATGGTTGAATCGTCCGTCCCCACCAATGCCAAAACCAAATCTACGCCCTTGCACTGTATATATTGTTTTTTACTTTTATGCTTTGTGTGAACAACTAAAGTGTGTTGCTTATGAAATCCATGAAATGCTACAGAGAAAATGACATGTTATTTATGTAATGAACACATTTTGAACTCCTAAAGAAACATAACAAAAGGAAAGACACCCAGCTGAACTAAAATGATCCAGCAAACAAAAACTGTTGTGAGCCGCCACCCTTATATCGCCTTTGGGCTTTTGGAGCCTTGACCTGACTTTTAAAAAAATAACTGGAAAAAAAGCTCTATGCTGCTGAAAGATGAAAAATAGATATTTGCAAAATTCTGCCTAAATATGTATTTTACCTGGTTAATGTGTGCGGCGGGGCGTGGTCTGCAGCGCCGCTGCAGGGGAGGCGGATGCACCTGAGCGTCTGCGCTATCTCTGCTGTTGTGTTGGTGTGTGTCGGGCTGTGAGCTGCAAAGCTACAGCCGGCTGTATGCGTACAGCAACCGTGTGTGAAAAGTGGTCAATAAAGAGATGCTGAAAAACATGTTCATGCAAACAACGTCGGGTCTGCCGTGATATGTTTACAATGGGACTTCTGCTCCTGAACCTCTGCGCACAGCGTCTGCAAATCGGGGCTGTACGAAGTCACTTTCATCTTTACGCAGGACTGTAAGCTGCCATCTGTGAGGCGTGAGCGGTGTTTGTTTTTAACATAGTTCACGGTGGAGAACAGCTGCTGACATAATGTGGATCCGAAGATCCATAATTGGCCTACCTGGGGTTGAAAGTCTCGATAAATGCACGGCGTTTCGGCGGGTACACTGGCTTCCGCGAGTGTGATGCTTATTTTGAGCGATGAAAAAATAATAAGAAATAATTTTATTTTTATATTTCAAAATCACAATAATCTTCCAATTTAGACGTACAAGTTAAAAAAGAACTAACATAAAAAAAATACACTTCAGCTAAATACTTCTAATTTATTTTTCCAAACCACTCTGTAGTGTGGTTATATTAAATATAAGAGAAAGAGAGAACTTTAGGAAATGAATATAGCCACTACAGTGACCATCAGGACCATGAAAAAATATTGCCGTAAACAGTTTCTTTTGCGACACCACGAAACAAACAATAGCGTAAAATAAAACGATAGACGTTTTTATATCATCATCCGATATATATCGTTATATCAAACAGCCCTAGAAAGCAGTCTTACATATTTGTTTAATATGTGCGTTGAAGGACATGTCCTGGTCAAAATGACTCCAAGGTTCCTCACAGTGTTACTGGAGGCCAAGGTAATGCCATCCAGAGGAAGAATCTGGTTAGATACCATATTTCTAAGATTTTCAGGGCCGAGTACAATAACCTCAGTTTGATCTGAATTAAGAAGCAGAAAGTTAGCGGCCATCCAGGTCTTTATGTCTTTAAGACATTCCTGCAGTTTAACTCATTGGTGTGTGTCATCTGGCTTCATGGACAGATAGAGCTGGGTGTCATCTGCATAGCAGTGTAAATGTATGCTATGTCTTCTAATGATGCTGCCTAAGGGAAGCATGTATAATGTAAACAGAATTGGTCCTAGCACTGAACCCTGTGGAACTCCATAATTAACCTCAGTGTGTGAAGAGGACTCTCCATTTACATGCACAAACTGGAGTCTATTAGATAGATATGATACAAACCACTGCAGCGCAGTACCTGTAACACCTACAGCATGTTCTAATCGCTCTAATAGGATATTATGGTCGACAGTATCGAACGCTGCACTGAGGTCTAGCAGGACAAGCACAGAGATGAGTCCACTGTCAGAGGCCATAAGAAGATCATTTGTAACCTTCACTAAAGCTGTTTCTGTGCTGTGATGAGCTCTGAAACCTGACTGAAACTGCTCTGTGTTGGTACAGGGCATTGAAGATGATAACAGTGGGTGGATTATATTCTTAAACTTAGTTACAGCGCTTTCAGAAACACATCTACTGTGATAAAGTCTACTCTCCTCTGCTGTGTAATCAATTGTAAATGTAAATGTTATCAGGAAATGATCAGACAGGAGAGGGTTTTCAGGAAACACTGTTAAATGTTCAGTTTCTATGCCATATGTTAAAACAAGATCTAGAGTGTGATTAAAGTGGTGGGTGGGTTCTTTTACATTTTGAGAGAAGCCAGTTTGAGTTTCTGAGTTTTACAGCTGGGGTGGACGAGGCTCAGCATCAGGTTTTCAAATGAATTAAAAGTCTGTCTTGGTCTTTCATTAATTAATAGGCTGGTGTGAAAAATTGCTGCCACACCTCCCCCTTGGCCTGTGCTTCGAGGTTTCTGGTAGTTAGAATGACTCGGGGGTGTTGATTCATTTAAACTAACATAATCATCCTGCTGCAACCAGGTTTCTGTAAGGCAGAGTAAATCGATTTGTTGATCAATTATTAAGTCATGTACTAACAGAGACTTGGAGGAGAGAGACCTAATATTTAATAATCCACATTTCACTGTTTTACTCTTTGGTTCAGATGTTGATTCTGTACTGTTATTTCTTTGTAATTGTTTATGTTTAAGCTGTTTGTTGCTGGTTTTTAGTTTGTTTTTTGTCTGTTTGGAAGCTGACACAGTCTCTATGGAGATGGGTTTTTGGGGGGTAGCAGGAGGAGAGAAGCTGCAGAGAGGCGTGTAAGACTGCAACTCTGCTTCCTGGTCCCAACTCTGGATAGTCATATTTTGGGGGGTTTAATAAATGTGTCCATATTTCTAGAAATGAGAGCTGCTCCATCCAAAGTGGGATGGATGCCGGCTCTCCCAATAAGACCAGGTTTCCTCCAGAAGGTTTGCCAATTATCTATGAAGCCCACATCGTTTCTGGGACACCACTCAGACAGCCAGCAATTTAAGGAGAACATGCGGCTAAACATGTCACTCCTGGTCTGATTGGGGAGGGGACCAGAGAAAACTACAGAGTCCGACATTGTTTTAGCAAAGTTACACACCGATTCAATATTGATTTTAGTGACCTGCGATTGGCGTAACCGGGTGTCATTACTGCCGACGTGAATTATGATTTTACTGAATTTACGTTTACCCTTAGCCAGCAGTTTTAAATTTCCTTCAATGTCGCCTGCTCTGGCCCCTGGAAGACAATTGACTATGGTTGCCGGTGTCTCTAGCTTCACATGTCTGAGAACAGAATCACCAGTTACCAGAGTTTGACCCCCGGCGGGTGTGTCGCCGAGTGGGGAAAAACGGTTAGACACATGAACAGGTTGGTGGTGTACCTGGGGCTTCTGTTTAGGACTATGCTTCCTCCTCACCGTCACCCAGCCGCCCTCTTTCCCCAGCTGCTTGGGGTCTGCTGGGGAACAGCTAGCGGGGCCTACGCTATCTTCGGCTGCACCAGCTACAGGGGCCTGGCTAGCTACGGGTGAATGAAGGGTGCGAAGCCGAGTCTCCAATTCAGTAATCCTGGCCTCCAGAGCTGCAAATATGCTACATTTGTTACAAGTATCATTACTGCTAAAGGAGGCCGAGGAGTAACTAAACATCTGACACAATGAGCAAGAAAGTGCAGGAGGGACAGGTGAAGAGGCCATGGTGCTAACGAGTCGGCTACGAGCTAAGCTAAGCTAGCAAAACAGTACAGAGACAGTGAGTGAATACTTTGGCTATAAATTAGTTAGCGAGTACACAGAAAGTGTGCTTCAGATGAAACACGTGAAGATTATACTATGAAAAAAGAATGTATTTAAAAGTTTTTAATTAAATTGCTAAGCAGATAAGCTACTCAGAAACACCACTGTGTTTGAGCAGGAACAGGAAGTGATACTCTACCACAGAGAGAGTGAACACCAAGTGACCTTCACATAAAAAAATATTTTGGCATGCGACTAAAGAAATCCTAGGTCGCACCGGTGCAACCAGCCGTTCGAGCGCCAGTGCAACCGTAGAGCCCTACATGGGAAGCAAGAAATATTCCCATTGCTTAACTGATCCTGAGCCAGGAAGGGATCTATTAGTAACCAGTATGAACAAGTGAATAACTGCTGCAGATAAAAGCTTTGTGTATGCAGCTACACATGTGATTATTGTATAAAGGTTTGACATGGAGGCTTGTGTGTGTTGTTAAGTTTGCACCAGTCCAAACTCGAGGAACAGAAACCTGGTTGCCTCTAGGTTAGAATGCAAGTTCGAACAAGTGTACAAGTCTAAGAACCATTACTGGTTCACATAAATGTTGAAGGACGAATAAATCCCCCTGTAAGAAAATACAAGTCTCTTTTCTCTCAGTTATATTGTTTATAATATTACATCTTGGCTGCGTACGTCTCTGGATACTGTAGCTCCTGTGAAAACTAAGGTCTCTAATCAGAAGTACCTGACTCCGTGGTATAATTCTCAAACACGTAGCCTAAAGCAGATGACTCGTAAGCTGGAGAGGAAATGGCGTGTCACAAATTTAGAGGATCATCATTTAGCCTGGAGAAATAGTTTGCTGCTTTTTAAGAAAGCCCTCCACAAAGCCAGAACATCTTACTATTCATCACTGATTGAAGAAAATAAGAACAACCCCAGGTTTCTCTTCAGCTCTGTAGCCAGGCTGACAAACAGTCAGAGCTCTGTTGAGCCAACCATCCCTTTAACGTTAACTAGTAATGACTTCATGAACTTCTTCACAAATAACATTTTTATCATTAGAGAAAAATGACCAATAATCATCCCACAGATGTAATATTATCTACAGCTACTCTTAGTACCATTGATGTTAAGTTAGACTCTTTTTCTCCAATTGATCTTTCTGCGTTAACTTCAATAATTACTTCCTCCAAACCATCAACGTGTCTTTTAGACCCCATTCCTACAAAACTGCTCAAAGACGTCCTGCCATTAATTAATGCTTCGATCTTAAATATGATCAACCTATCTCTAATAATCAGCAGTGAAATCTGTGCGAAGGTTTTTGTGCGATAAAGTTTCTTTTGACTCATCTGTTCGTGAAGCAGTCGTTCACACTGAATGAATCGTTATGCAGGACGAATTTGCTGCATTTATTTTTTCACATCAAGTTCAATGTTACGATGTTTTGGATGTGTATGAACATCTGACCAATCACATTGTTGTGTAGTGATGACACAGTCAAAACGCTGTTGTTGTGTCACAGAATGGCTCACATTCTCTGACTCCTCGACTGGTCCCATCCTGCTAACAAGAGCTCAAACCGCCCACCGACATCCTGCAATATGTATGAGAGTGATCGTGAGCTTCAGCTCCTAAAACCATGAACTTCTCCATGCTGCTGCCTTCTCTTGAAAATGGGATGAACCCAGAATCTCAGTTTCTTTCTTTTTTGGCCTGACTAGGGTGGTTGAGCCAAAACCCACTCCTGCATACAACCAGGCTACGATGTAGGCTTAGGCAATATAGCTTCAACTTTATCACAAAATTGTCAAGAAAATTTACAATACTATTTTGGAGCATAGAGAAAAAATACATAGAAGAGTGTTTTTGCTGCTTGCAGCTCCAGGCAGCAGCACGTATAAGTGAAAGGTATGTTTCATCCTTCTAATGTTACTGTTACTCATGGCTCATCACCACCATGTGACCATATCAGTCACTCTCCCTGCACCGTTTGCCCTTCTTGTCATACGAAGCACGTGAGTGACTCAGTGATATGACACAGCCCTGCCACGGAGGACGAGACACCAGCAGCTGCTGATATGTAAGGAAATATGAACAAATGACTCCACCAACACCACTGCAGCACTGGATACTTCCTTTCATATGACATATTCCTGATGTGGATACACAGGCTATAAGCAGGGCTCTAAGCAGCTGCTTAGAAAGCCAAAGATGCAACATCCCTCGGAAAAAACATGTTTCAGTTTTATTATGTGGCAATATCATCATTAACAGTTATTCCATAATGGAATTACATTAAACTTTTTACTTGAATATTCGATACAGTCCCATAGTCACAAAGTGAAGAAGGTTTGCTTGAAATTCTTGCACATTTATTAAAAATCATATTTAAAAATGACGTGTAGATGAGGCGTCACACCTTTGACTGCAGTTGCAGCTTTAAGTCTTTTCGACGATGATGCTACAAGCTTGGCACGCATATCTTTGAGCAGTCCCTCCCATTTATCTTTGCAGAACCTCTCAGCCTCCATCAGGGTGGGTGAAGAGCATCAGTGCACAGTTATTGTCAGGTCTCTCAGGGATGTTCAGTTAGCTTCAAGTCTGGGCTCTGGACATAAACAGAGACATCCCTTTTCTTTCTCCTGCCCGTCCGCGTCATACTATACTACATATATACTATATACATGTCATTTTGTCATAATGGAGTGTTGTGTATAGAAGGCTTTTTGTATGAATACAGGAGGTTAATATATCTGTAGTTGTACACAGACGCAGCCTGCTCTGCTCGGGCCCCACACAGCTCACATAAACTGCTGACAGCAGCTCAGCGTGGCCTGAAACAATAAATATCTGTAATCCCCGCATGTTCCAGTGGCCCTGTCTAGCCAAACACACTGTGTCCTGTGCTGTGTGCTTTATTACAGAGCTCAAGCTAAAAAATAAGAAAGGGAACTACAACTAACTGAATGTCAGTGTCGGTTTTTATTTTAATGCCACATGTTATTACTCATAAGTTAACACACACAGACACACACAGTTATTAAGTACAGGCATGTGAGAATAAAAAAGGACTTGAGTCTGTTTTTGATTTCAGCCATAGTTATAACTGACCTCAGGTCAGCAGGCAGCTGTGAACAGGCCCACAGGAACTGAAGCCTCCTCAGCACACTGACTGATTCTGGGAAGACTTAAAAAACTAATCAGGTTATAGACAGTGAGCAAGTCAGAGATGTACCAGGGGCCCAAATCACTGAGATGCTCTATTGGTTCCCAGTTCAACGCGCCTTTAAAGTCCTTCTGTTAGTTCATAAAGTGATGTTAATACTGGCTTAATGTGGTTACATCTCTGGGTATGCTTACTATGCTTCTAGATGAGAGTACTCTTTAAAAGGTGTTTGAATTCTCTGAGAGGGCTCGTCGTGCACAGCATGAAAACTCTAAGACCAGGCAGCAAAGGAAGTTTGACCTACTTGTTGTGCATTGAAAACTCGAAAAAGAGTGTCCTCAGTGAGCAGAAAGGATAAGGATGCCACACCGAGGATGTAGACAAGTGGGTGAAAAATGCAGACAGCTCAGCCAAGCAGAGAAAAACATCCTCGCCAAAGAGCTGAACGTTGCTGTGACGCAGAGACAAACGTGGGCCTGTCTCAGCAATGCAAAGCCCCCAGCATCCAACATCAGCACGGAGGAGAGGAAGGCACTCACATCACTTAATAATGACAACAACATCATCATCCATCAGCAGACAAGGGTAGGTGCACAGTTTAAACCAGAAAGACTGTCGTGAGAACATTTTGTCGCTGCGCAGTGAGAAAAATACTTACAAGCTCCTGAAACGAGACCCAGGAAGTGTTTACATGAAGAGGCTGATAGACTGTCTTACACAGTCGATGTTAATGACCAGATCCCATAACGCTAGTTATACCCAGGGGAAGCTACACTAAGGTTGGGCGATTGGACGAATATATCGACTATTGGCTGAAGGACCAGCCTGCCTGGAGCGCTGAGAGGTTCACACGCTTCCCCTAGAGCCGGCTGAGGTGCTGTGTCACAGTGGAGGAAGTGGAGTGGGTAGGGTGAGCAGCCGTCACTCGCAATGAATCGTTTTCTCCTGTCTTTGAACAGGACAAGCAGCTGAGACTGTGTCATGGTTCTTTTCTCCGTGTGTGGGCGTCAGAGCTCAGCTTTGTTGTGTTGATTATTTTGGCCTCTGCTCACCCTGAAGTGTTGACACTTGTGTCGTGTTGCTTCCTCCTCACTAGTCTGTGAATAAGCGACATGCAGTGATTGTTTCCTGTGGCTGCTTGGGTTTGGGGGGAGCAGATGCCTCATCTATGCTGTGGCCATTCTGTGCATGGACAAGCCGCCGCCTCGAGTGGAGTTTAAGTATCTTGGGGTCTTGTTAGCACCTGCAGTGATGCAGATGTTCTACCAGCCTACTGAAGAACGTGCAGAGGGAACCTGTAAATTTACTTGCTGTGTTCCTACCATCACGTATGGCCACAAGTTCTGGGTAGTGGGTGGCTTGCTCATAGGAGGCCATATGGTTGTTGGGGTTTTTGTAGGGTCTACCTTACAGTATAAATCACCTTGAGGTGACTGTTGTTGTTGCTGGGTGTCCCTTAGAGGTAGTTTGAAGAACTTCAGGAGGAGCTCAGAGTAGAGCTGCTCCTCATTAAAGAAGCCAGTTAAGGTGGTTCATCTCCTGGTGCCTCTGAGCTGAGGTGTTCTGAGCATGGGAGATGATGTCTCGCCGCTGGTTTGGGAACGCCTTGGTTCCCAGGTGCAGGAGGTGGTCTAGGATGTGTGGACTGCTGCCCCTGCGACCTCTGGCCTCTGTTTATTTTAATATAGCATTTCCAACAATATAACAGTGGTGGAGAACAACAGAGAAATTAAATCCAGAAGAAAAACTATGTTTTTCATCTAATTCAAACTTCGGGTCCATGTGTGCACAGACTAACTATTTAATATATGAGTGAAGTGCCCGATGAAGAAACTGAACTGGCAGACCACACAGAGCAGCACTGAATTATGGGTATCCTGGAAGACAGTTAGACCTGCCATAGTGTCATAGCTGCGTGTGCTCCAGATTACAGTGATACTGTGGGTTTGTCCTGTAGTCTGTAACAATGTGGCACTTTAGATCCACTGAAATGAGGCTGTTTCTAATCTTTGGCCATATGGTGCCTGGACGAAGAGTGGGCTGTGGGGGTGGGTGAGGCATGTAGGTCAGCCTGGAATACAGAACCAACTAATCCGTGTTGCCAAACTATAGATGGACAGAAAGAATGCTTCAACCAACAGTCTGAATAATACTGAGCTCAGCTCGACTCCATTAATGAGCACATTTCAGACTTCTCTGAACCCCACAGTGGGTATCTCACTGGAGACTCAAATGAAGAGTAATATCAGCTGTTTTGTAAATGTTCTGAGCAGTTTAATTAGAAAGTAGCTTATTGATCCATCCAAGTCTTAGTGTAACCGCCTGTAGCTTAGAAAAGAACTGTCAAATTCAAAGAATGATCCCAGACTTGATGGTACCAGTTCACAACAACAGTCACTTCAAGCTGCTTCTAGCTTACTCTAAATATCCTCATGCTGTATTTATTGTGAGGTATGGAGTGTTTCTGCCTGGGGCTGTGTGAGATGACGATCAAATTATACTTTTTCGTGGTGTCACAAAATAAACTGCTTACAGCAATATGTTTTCATGGTTTGGATGGTCAACATGTGGATGCAGGCACAGAGGATCCCAGCATGACCAGTGAAGACGAGGCAGAACCAGTTAGCTCCAAACAGAAGGACCAGTCCAAACACATCCAGGACCTTACTCCTAAACGAGGGGCTGCCTCTGTCGTTACACTGTCATGCATTGGTCGAAACATTCGACTCCAGGTACTCGACTCCCAGCTGAAACATTCACACAGGTCGAGCTGCTGAGATTCACAGAACTGACAGAAGATGCACTATTTTGTGATCTATGTGGTTATCGGGAGGAGAAATATCATATATCAGGATATGAGACTGTGGTCGTATCACAGCACCCACAGTCATATAACTGTGACTATGCACAAACCTCTGAAGCGTCTGGGAGAGAGATCGTTTTAACTTTATAAGCAGCTCTTATCATTCATGTACCAGTGACATTACTGTTATGGCTCTTTCTCAAGTCATTAGATGGGATGGGCCTGCTAAGCTGATATATAGATGCCCATTGGCATTACCAAGATGGCTGACCGATGTCTTTAAGGATTAATGAAACATACAGTGCAGTGAGAACAATGTGTGACTTCCCCAAGTACATAACGAGTAACCGCTGTCATCAGCACACACCTCCACACCAACAGAGATGTCTCTGTGAGCTGAATGTTCCCACAGCTCTGAGTGTGCTTCATGTAGAGCTGAGGCTCCTTCTATGAGGTCATCATCACCAGCTGCTTCCTTTATCACGTTCTAATGATCACTGACATGTGTGCAACAGGCCTGATGTGGAGTCAGCTTCACCAGTTTGACTGTGGGTGCTGAGCCAGCAGTCCTGTGGATGGGCAGCATCGTACTGCTACGTGTGTGGAGCACTGAGCCAGAGATTATGGTGGGGGGGGGGGAGTGCTCCATTTAGGAGGATTTAGGTCATTACTGGAAATGTCATGTTAATGCTGTTGTTATTTAGCTGAAGTGTGTCAGCAGATGATCCTGTTCTCCTCTCAAACTTCAGTCTGAAGATTACAAACCCTTCGTAGCCTATCACACGGGCTTATTGTAGACAAATGCAGATGTGATGTCAGATGCATTTGTTCAGATGTCAGTACAAATAGAAACAGCTGCGTTTGTTTTCAGGCTTCCTGTGCTCACGTACGCTGGATGCACTGAAGGATCCTGTGAATGCCCAGGAGCTGCTACGTTTCTGCACTTGCTGGAAGCAGAGCTGGTAAGTCTGTGATGATCTGACAAAGGAACTAATGCATTTGTTTGTCATTTGTTAACTGAATCTTAAACTCCATCACTTATCTTTGTCCTTTATTAAACAAGTGAAAATGTTATCTGTTTGTTGCAGTACAAAAGCAAATGAAACCCTTCCTGTATGGCTTTTGGCTTTCTGTCAGTCAGTGAGGAGTCCAAGACTGTAACTGCAGTTTGTCTCCTCAAAGCATACACCCTGTACTATACCCTCACCCCGGGACGTTTAAAGTAGTTGTTCCAGCCCACGGTTCAGCTCAGGCCAGGACAGGGCAGGCACTGTTTGTGTGTACAGGAATAGCAGACGCAGATGGTGCCACAAAGCCCAGCAGTTTATTTGAAGCCCAGGCTCTACATAGTCATTACAGTGTGGTCTCATGGTAGCCTGCGTTTTTGTCTATATCTGCCACAGATGTGGCTACGCTTAGCTCTAAGTGTGCACATGCAGTGTCAGCCCAGAGTCCTCGGGAGCAGTTTGTTGTGAACGGGCCCCTGAAGATCCTGCTGGCTGAGCTGTTTCTGACTTCAGCCAGTTTAACTGAAGTCAGTTTGATCACCCAGGTCACTGTGTGTGAAATATCACAATCATTTCATTGCTGTTGATCTCGTGCAAATCCTGCATCTGACTACTTCGCTAACAGCATCAAGACTCAGTCTTCAGTCATAAGATTTGAATGTCCCACATAACAAGGTGAAAATCTGAATTCTCTGCACAGTTTCAATCTGAACTATAAATACACAGTCTGTTGTATCGCTGCTCTTTATTCTACAAACTCTTTCTGTGAGATGATGAAGTCAGCAGGTTCCTGTGTCGCAGTCACAAAGACCAGGTTGTTTTCAGCGTGTAGTACTAGTTAGTCCTAGTAACTGGGAGAGATTTAGTCCTTACTGGAAGCTTCGTTTTCAGTTCCTTCCTCTGCCTCTGTACGCAGCGCGGCTCTTTTGTTTTGTTAAGTTTCAGTTGTGATGACGTGGAGCAGACCTCTTCCTGTTTAGCTGCTCAATATAAACTGTTCTATGACAGCCAACAACATGGCATAGCTGCACTGAAGCCTGAACAGCAGTCGGCTAGCATTACTTTGAGCTATTTATTTTATATGTACTTTGGAAATGATCGTGCACAGTGCTTTTTGATTGGTTGGTGCTGCACATCATAAAACTCTGAGCTCTTTACCCTCCAGGCTCTGTTTGGTGCACTGTTACCATGTGAAGCATCAGAGAACAGCACAGACGTGTGCGGCAGGGATGACTGATGAGCTCGATGACTCAGGAAAAACAAACAAACATTATCTGTGTGTGTGTATTAAAGTCTGTATCACACTGTTTCTGTCTCGTGCTGCAGACCCCACACCAGACGTGTCCTGTCAGTAATGACATCCACCCTGGTTCACATCTCTGCCACACTGTCTCTGCACTGCTCTCTCTGAGAGATGGGTTTGGGGCAGCCATCCCAGACTGGTTCCTGCGCCTACACTGATTATTGGAAGCATCAGAGTGGCGCCTGGTGAAGGACAAGGGGAGATGCCAGGATGCCTATCACTCAGGACAACGCCATAAGCATTCTGTCACTGCTGGAGGATTGGCGTGGGGCTCACAGCACGAGGTCACAGCAGGATGATGATCTAAGTCAGGACAGCTCCTCCGGCTACACGGTACTGACCAGTCTCTCCACATCAGATAATGCTGCATGCTCTCATTGATGTTACCTGATTCCACCTTAAATCCCAACCTCTGACTGGGAGGACATGCATCACACCAAGAAGTCAAACAGGCAGGATGCAAACCTGTTAAAGACATGGACTGACAGCAGATGAGGGAAAGACAATGATACACAGAAAAGTCGTTCACTGCTCTGTGGTGACCCTGGGCTGGGCAGAGCAATCAGAGAGCTCGGAGACAAACACTCATGGGGAGTAAAACATGCTCACTTCATTTAATTATTAAAATGTCATTCAGATAAATTCAGCTTGATTTATACAGCACCAAATCACAGCAACAGTCGCACTGACAGAAAAACAGCAGTGTGTCTACATTACAAACAAACAGGACTAACGATGACACATTTCCCACCACAACCTCATTAATGCCCAGACAACTCAACATTGTGCGCTTTGTTCTGGCTGCACAAGCGTCGTTTTTTTCCATTTTTACTGAACAAAGTTTGATGGTTTTGTAGTTTCACCTACCAAGTGAAAGATCCCTGGTTTGATCCCAGGAGGACGCACGGCTGCTTCTAGAAGCAACATCTGCTTTCATTTGGTGTAAAAAACAAAACAAAACCAACGTCTTTTTCTACCAAAAGCTGGAGTGAGACTTCATGACGTCCTCCTACGTGAGCATGCCCTCCACTTCAGTGCACACCATCAGAGGATTGTTGAGTCGTGTGTCTCTCCCAGCTGCTGTTTGTTTTTGATAGCACATGCTAGCACATTCAATGTAATATTTGAAATAAGACCAACAGAAATGAATAAACAAACAGATAAAGGATTCCCATAAACAAGAGGAGCCAGTAGATCAGGGGGTCAAACTGAAACGAGCTGAGAGCCGCTGCTGGCGCTGTCGTCTCATTGGAGGACACGTTAGTGTTCAGCTAGAACAAAACAAACAAACACAAATATTTCCTAAAATGTTTCATTTGTTATTTTTAAATTTCAAATCTTGTATAAGACAAAACTGTAAACTTAGCTGAAGCCTTTCAAACAAACACACTGGTCCTCTGTGTGCGCACTAGGGCTGCCACAAACGATTATTTTGATAGTCGACTAGTCACCGATTATTTTTGCGATTAGTCGACTAATCAGATCATCATCCATTGTAAAACGTACAGCTTATTGCACCAGCAGCGTCTGCTCTTATATAACTATCATTAGCTTACAGCTTTAAGTGTTTCAGGTCTGTGCTAACTAAAAATAAAGACAAGATGATAGTTTATTAAATTTTAATGAAATTTGCAGATTGTTTCGGTGAAGTTTAATAAACTCCTTGCTATCTAAAATATAACAGGACACCGGAGCATATTCTCGAGCATCTCATGCTTCTGATAATCAGCTGTCTGCTTGACGTTTATTCAGCTGTGTAAAAACTATAACTTTAATCTCAGCCAAACCGATTTACTCAGGAACAAATAAAATACAAAAAAAAAAGCCAAACAATAACATTTCTAAGTTATCTAAGTGACTTATATATGTTTAACCTGAGTAGCGAAAGACGGCGGTGGGTTTGAAAACGATTTGCCGGGAGTCCGGTGTTCTCACGGCTCTAGTGACCCTTGCCCCCGGCTCGCTATCGAGCTAGTGGGTAACAGAAGTCTCCGAAAACGTCGGAGCGCTTTTGAAAGTATGTGGTGTCTTGATAAACTGAGCAGATATTTGAGGTTTACACAGCTACATTCTCGGCTGAAAATATGTTAAACGTTTATTTTGTGACCCAGAAAGAATAATAAGAGTAACATTAAAACTAACTAGCTGCCGCCATTGTTGGAAACTGAGCTGGGCTGCGCTATGAATTCTGGGACAGAGCTACTTCTTCTTCTTCGGGGTTTAACGGCAGCTGGCATCCTTGTACATGCAGTGCTGCCATCTTCTGTTTCAGTCCGTTATTACACTCTTAAATCCTACTACTTATTCCTGCGTCTTTTGGGATCTTACAAAGCTTCAAACGACGCGTCGACTATTAAATCAGTCGTCGACGATTTTGATAGTCGACGTAATCGTGACTAGTCGACTAATCGTGGCAGCCCTAGTGCGCACACGTTGTGTTTGTATAGAGCAGAATAAATAAGTGCACACAGTGTGCGACTGTCACTGACAGCCTGAGCAGGTTTGTGCTCTCTGCTCATGTCGTCTTCATATTCAGTCATGTTGTGCTTTTGATTTTCCTCCCTAACAAACAGTCACTTCAAAGACAAACTGCATTATGTTTCTCCACATCAGTGTACGGGCAAGTGGCCCGCGGGCCGCGAGTTTGACACCCCTGATAGAGATACTGTATAGCTGTTCTTGCAGGAGCAAAGCGTGCTCCGTGCATTCACATCACAGTTCTGAAGCTGCTGACAGGACAAGATTAAAAAAGAAAGAAATAAAAATTAAAAGTGGCCTGTGAGGAACAGAATTTAGTTATTTATTTATTTATTTAGTTTAGTTTAGTTATTTATTTATTTCACACTTGGTACAACAAATCAAACAAACCAACCACACTTTCTATCAATAAAGCACTACAACCATGTGTGAAAAGGAGCAGGAAGAAGAAAATATTCTTAGAATGAATGTATATTTGTTGAAAACTAACGTCTGCACAGATGCAAGTGTTTCCTGATTGGTGACTCTTCTTCTCTCTGCAGCGGCTGGATCCTGACTCCTACCAGAACGGGGATGGGGAGAGTGTGTGCAGCACTGTTAGTGGCGGAGGACATGTGGAGGACACGTCCCTCTGTCTGGCTGCTATTCAGAAGTTGGTGGAGTACATTCATTTCAACTTCATGGAGGGGGACACAGCTCCATCACTCAGCCGGGCCTCATACAGTGAGGCGTTAGATGTTGAGCTTCATACGGTTTCCCTCAGTAAGGATGAGGGGGATGCTGCGGACTTCGGCCTTAGCTTTGGAAACATCCCTATTTTTGGAGACCCAAAGGGAAGAAAGAAGGGAGGCCCGAGGAGCAGGAGGGATCAGAGCCCCATCATGGATGTGGGCTGCATCTGGGTGACGGAGGTGAGGAAGAGGAGCCCAGCAGCTCGTTGTGGTGGGATCAAACTGAGAGATGAACTGCTGTCACTGAATGGGCAGCTAATGGTGGGAGTAGATGTCAGTGGAGCCAGGTAAGATTAATAAAACCTGATATATGAGTGAAGATCTGTGAAAAGTAAATAACACTCATTACCTCCACAGCAAATACACTGAAGAGACAGGCAGCAGCCAGGCATTGATAACCAAATCATCATTCATCATTATGATCATTAACAAGTGTGAGCAGCTCTGTCAGAGCAGACGTTTTGACAGTTTGCTGCAATGCCACAGTCTGTCCCAACAGAGTGATCAGTAGGGATGGGTATCGTTTAGGTTTTATCTGATACCGGTGCCAAACCGGTACTTTTGAAACGGTGCAGCTGCTTAAACGGTGCTCAAACTGGTGCTTAAAGAACGGAGAACACAAAATTGGTCCAAAAACCTCTCATGTTCAGCTGTTTTTTTTGTAAAAAGATAACAATGTTAGCCTTTTCTGCAGCTATGGGGCATATATGGTATCGCTCTTGGCTGGAAGCAGTGCTTAATCAATGGAAAAACACAAACTTTGTCTAAAAACCTCTCATGTTTAGCTGTTTTCCACTTTCTCTTTGGTCATTTTAGCCTTTTTGGCCAGGGTGAAGGGAGTATCTGCCATCAAACAAGAAGACAGCTGCATGTAGCTATGATGGTGTTTGCTAGTTCACCTTACATGCATTAATGTAATAACGTGGTTAGCCTACTCAACGTAAATTACACACGAACAACATTAAGCTACTCACGCAGAGAAGAACGGCTGCTGCTGCATCATCATCCTCATCATTTCTGCTACTCTGGCAGGGCTAGGGGCCAGGACTCTCCTCTTCGGGTTCTTGGGGGATGTTGCTAACTCCGGGTCCGATAACAGGCACCACACCCGCAGTAGATGTGCTCGGTGTGAGGTCTCGCAGCAAGCTATCAAATACGGCGCATTTCTCGGCTTTTAAAAAAAACGCTATGCATCGCCAGGTGTTTCATCAGATTTGAGGAGTTACCTCCTTTGACAGTATCACAGTATCACCTTAAAGCACTTGTTGCAGGCTGCTGAGTTTGCATCTTTTGGTGTGAAGTACAGCCAGAATTTGACCGCTTCGCCTTGGGCGTTTTTAATCTGTAGCTCTGCTCTAAAAGAACGTACGTACCTGGACCCGCCTACTATCCTCGGAAACGTAAAATGATTGGCTAGAATCTAAAGTGTATCACAGCTCAGGAAAAAAAAGCACAGAAATAAAGCACCGAAATGTGCGCTGCTTTTCGGTCTGGTTACTATTATGTCAGAACCGGTGCCATCATGGCACCGGATACCGGTACCCATCCCTAGTGATCAG
This sequence comes from Perissodus microlepis, assembly GCF_051167445.1. Lineage (NCBI taxonomy): Eukaryota > Metazoa > Chordata > Actinopteri > Cichliformes > Cichlidae > Perissodus > Perissodus microlepis. The sequence continues at coordinate 369,845 of NC_140472.1, read as the reverse complement.
AGCTCCAAGCACAGTGGTACAAGGCTCATGATTTGGACTGGGGCAGTTTGAAGTCCTCTCTATGCCCAAGTGCTCTACAGTGATGAAGAGTAGTGTGAGCACACCATTGTTTTTCTTGTGACATTACCAATAAGTGTGATGTGTCACATGGCCCTCTTCCTATTGAAAAAACAAAAGTTGTATCCAAGATGGCCGACTTCTAAATGGCCACCGTGGTCACCTCCCATCTTGAGGAGTTTGCCCCCTCACATATACTAATGTGCCACAAACAGGACTTTAATATCACCAACCATTCCCCTGTTATTACGGTGTATCCATATAAATGGCCCACCCTGTAGAAATATATAAACCCTCTAAAGCTGTCTGTCACTGTGTTTTGGCACAAAGTGATTCAATCTGTGTCTGGAAAGTACAGCGGACAGAAATGTCTGGTAGTGTAATCATTTGTTTTACAGTGACTCTCTATGTTTTGCTCAGTTCATGGTGATTACATCAAACTTCTGTCACGCTGAGGTTAAGTCATGCTTCTGCTGTAGATCTAAAATATGCACCCACACTTCTGGTGGGCTTAAGAGTCAATGTTTTGTAATGTTACCTTTATTTTTCTTAGCAAATGATTTAATAATTGATCAACATTAATTTATCCTGCCTTACAGAGACCTGCTGGTTACAGCTTGATGACTTTTCATCTGTTTTCAGTTCATCCATCCATCCATATTCTTCTGCTTATGCAGGGCTAGGTCACAGGGTCAAATCCTCTAGCTTATCCGGGGGAACACCAAGGCCCCGGGGCCTCCTCCCGATGGGACACGGCTGGAACACCTCACCCAGGAGGCATCCTTGTCAGAAGCCCTAACTATCTTAACTGGCTCCTTTCGGTGTGGAGGAGCAGTGGCTTTACTCTAATCCCCTCCTGAATGGCCGAACTCCTCACCCTATCTCTAAGGGAGAGGCCAGCCACCCTTCAGAGGAAGCTCATTTCTGCCGCTTGTATCTGCGATCTCGTTCTTTGGGTCACTACCCACAGCTCGTGACCATAGGTGAGGCTAGGGACGTAGCTCGACCGGTAAATTGAGAGCTTGGCTTTTACACTCAGCTCTGTCCTCACCAAGATGGATGGGTACAGCATCTGTATCTGTGAGAGACCAACAGACCTATCTATGGATCCCCTGCTGCCTTCTCCCCTCACTCATGAACAAGACAAGACCCCGACATACTTAAACTCCTCCACTTGGGACAGTAACTCGACCCTGACCTGGAGTGGGCACTCCACCCTTTTCCGGCTGAGGACCACGGGCTCAGACTTGGAGGTGCTGATTCCCATTCCCGCCACTTCATACTCGGCTGTGCTCCACCTGATGAAGCCAACAGAACGACAAGCAGAGATGAAATTCTGAGGCCACCCAAGTGGAAGCCTTCATTCTGCTGTGAACCACAGAGTAGAATAAACTAAAGGGTCAGATGCATCTGTCAGGTCTTTGATGGATTTCTTTTCCTAATTCAAAAATACTATTTCATCCCAAACTGTCAAACTGTTATCTTTGGCATTTTGCATAAAATGAACTAAACAAATGTCAACCAGTTATGTGTGTTTGTGACAAGTGCTTGTAACAAAGATTTAAAACAATTTAAAATAGTTGTTATTAATTTGTCTGCTCTGTGTAGACAAACACTGGTTCATTCCTTGAGTCAGGAGCCTTTTTATGTTTGAATGATTCACAGGAAGGCGTGTCGGTGTGAGAACTGGTGTTTTGAAACGTATGCACATTACTATATTTCAATGAATATAAACACAAATCAAGCATTTTATTGTAGAAAAGTGTAGAAATACTGACCTAAGTGCAAAGACTGTACTCCTAAAATAGTTCTGCCTTTATTTTATGACACCTTTATCTTATTTCATCTTTTCTTTGCCTTATTCACAGTTACCTGACTGACCAGTGCTGGAATGGAGGCTGTATTTACCTGATACTGCTGCGGCGAGTCAAGCGAAAGGCTCCTCTTCCTCCCTGCGATGCAGCTGAAAGTGTTTGTATCCCACTCACCAGTGACAACTGTGAAGCCCAGCGTCACAGCACATCTGAGTCCTCCGACAGCTCTGCAAATTACAGACGCACACGTAAATTTGGAGTGATATCACGCTCATCCTTCAACCAAGAGGACAGGCAGCGTACGAGCTCAGAAGTCCGGAGGTCTTATCATGACTACAGTTCTCATCCTGAGAATATAGAAGCTAGTCCTCCAGATAACTCAGCTCACACCCTCCCCACACCTTCTAAGGAAAGCCCAGACCACTGTTCTCAGGTCAGAGCTGCTCCCCAGCGTCAACACGGTGGCGAGGCTGCCCCCCAGCCGCTAAGGTGTTACAGTCAGCTGCTAGAGTTCAAAATGGATTCTTTCTGCAGTGAATATTCATGCCAGGTGAGACAAATCGGATCAATACACGTCTGTTAGAAGCTTCCAACATGTTTTACTCAGTAACTGTTTCAATGAGAAGCAAATACAATCTACTGTGGTGCAGTTGTTGATAGGTTCATCTAGCATAAACCCATTGCTGGAACGCCAAGACAATTCTACTACAATGGCAAAAGCAAAACGCAAGTCACCAGAGCTCTTTGTGTGATCTCGTGCACGAGGGAGACGCCCGAGACGAGCGCTGTTCCTGCCGCTCGAACCCCAGTCACTCTGTCAGCTCCCCCATAGCACTGCTCTTTATTGTGGTTACATGAATATGCATAGGTTCATTAACATATGACGTCTTACACAGGCATGCATGTGAACAAAGAGTACCATCTGTGTGTATGTGTGTGTATCAAGATATGGCCCTGTGAACGCCTCCTTAAAAAGCCGGTACCAGGAGTCCAGCGGTCCACCTAAACAAAAGGCTCTTATACTAAAAGAGATACAGATACAATCCTCCTGTACCATAAATCAGGAAGAGAAGGTACGACCTCTCATGACCTGAGGATGTGTGTGTATATGCCAGAACACTCTGGAAGGCTCACAGTCTTTGCAGACGACTAAGGATCAGACATCCTATCAATATACAATCGATTATGCACCTCTACGCATATATGGTTATATATTTCTAAGCATAAATGACAATCCAACAGTAAAAACCTAACAATTGTCATGGAAACTTGATCTGATCATAAAACTGTAAGCCCAGGGGGCAGAAATGTCAAACAGAGAGCTCTGTCAGTGCATGAAACAGCAGATCAGTTTGATCAGGCAGACGGTTTCAAAATCCTAAAAACTTTCTAATAACATCTGCGAGGCTTCGCTGAATTTTAGTTATGGTTTGAAAAATAAATTGTGATCTGTTTTTTTCCTAAAGTTTATTTGGTATCTTGGGACTTCATCATATGACTCTGAGGCCTAGCATAGACACCAGTGGGAGAGGAGAGTGGGAATGGGAAGATGCCCAGAATGACCTGTGAAAAATAAAAGTTGTGCATGTGGGTTTCCTTTGACCCTGTTTTACGCTGACAGCTGTTAAACCTTTCAGACAGTACTGCGATGGGGCCCCGAGGCCAGTACGTGGCAGTGGACCAAAGTGCAGACACAAACGCAACGGCGATAAGAACTCCACAGGTTTGATTAGAAACAGAAATAACCATAATAAGACGAGGACATGTGGCGGGGAGTCTGACCTGGAGGCAGTGTAACAGAGGGACAGTGTGGTTAAGAGCTGAGTGTGAAGAGCTACAACTGGAGAGAAGATGATTCCGCATTACTTGCACATGGAGAGCACAAAGCTTTAGAGGGGGCAGCTGGGCGAACGTCCAAGTGGTGTGGGAATGAAGGGCAGGCATGGCGCAGTCATAGGCCCTGTGGGGTAGAAGGGACCACGCCTTGTCCTTACTGAAGACGTCCTGAAGGGTTATGATATTGCTTTGGGGACTGAGGAAATATCCAGAGGTGAAGGTATGGCTGGTGATGATTCTGATGTTCCTGAGGCTAGAGCTGAGGATAAGCAGCTTGTAACCTTGTTGACCTGAGCAGTTGATGTGTGGATTGTGCTTTCTTAATCGAGGGTAGCTGAGAATTCAAGGCGTTTCAGGGAGGTGAAGGTGAAGAATAAGAGTGCTTCCCAGTGGTTTCCTGGCGTGACCAGATGGACAGGTTCGGCTCAGTGAGTGATTAATACAAAGACTTGGTTGTTGAGTGAAGTGGCCGGTATGGGAGGGTCGAGCTGAACGAGCGGCAGATTTAATTGTTTAGCTAGCGCTGTGTCTGTGAGATTCCACAGGAATCGATGAGGAAAATGAGGCAACCTGCAACAACTGATTAGAAACATGTAAAAACAACTGCATAAAAAACAAAGCTCAGTTTTGTTTGGTTAATTAAACTGGTTGCAACATAAATATTTGAGTGTGGTCAGTATGTACTTGGCAGTACATGAAGGTGCCAAGGATAATTTAGGAAAAACGTCACATTGATTCACATCAGAGTGTCTTCTGTATCTGAATTGGAAACACACTGAAACTGACTTGGAGTAGAATACAATGGGAGAACTGAAAAATCATGCATGCATAAAACATTACCACGTTGTCAAACACATCCCCCAAATAGTTACAAAAATGTGCTCCTTAATTTATGTTTCTTTCAGTCTGTGTTTGATAGATATTGTTTAATATGTAATTTCTGTGTGTTAGACTATGACACTGTCAGCTAAGCGTTTTTATATTTTTGCTGCACTAAAAAGAAATGCCACTGACTCAGGTCATATAGCCACTAAAGTGTAGTGAAGACTTTATACATGCGGGTTAATGTGCGAGAAAGTGGCTTTATTGTGGGAGCTAGAAAGTTTTATATCAATAGAACAAACAGGGCGTAACTCATGGAGCTTTCTCACTGATTTAAGGGTTTGTGGCCTGATGTTCAAACCAAACTCCAAACACTTTGAAATAAAGAAACACACTTTTAGCCTTGCGAGGTCCTATGAAAGTTGATCAAATATAGAAATACTTGAAATACAGTAACTGCAATTCCAATAACTGCTGCCAGAATTTTGACCAATATGCTTTGATTTCAGAACTGAGTCATGTTTAGCGATGGAAGAGGACTCCAAGTCTAGACTTATAGACAAGCAAAGATGTAATGAACATTTTAACCATGGTGGCAGTAGTTCAACTAGCCTAGGTTTTTCAAAGGATAATTTCTCATACACAACCTTTATGTACTTGGGGGAGATTTTCAGAAGGGTCCTACCAGTGGCTGGACAAAGCTGGACTGAAAGACAGCACAGAGGCACTAATCATGGCAGCACAGGAACAAGCTCTGAGCACAAGATCCATAGAGGCTGGGGTCTATCACACCAGGCAAGACCCCAGGTGCAGGCTGTGTAAAGATGAGACAATCCAGCACATAACAGCAGGGTGCAAGATGCTAGCAGGCAGGGCATACATGGAACGCCATAACCAAGTGACCGGCATAGTGTACAGGAACATCTGTGCGAGTATGGCCTGGAGGTCCCGAGGTCAAAATGGGAGACGTCCCCAAGGGTGGTGGAGAATGACCGAGCTAAGGTCCTGTGGGACTTCCAGATACAGACGGACAAAATGATGGTGGCTAACCAACCAGACATAGTGGTGGAGGACAAACAGAAGAAGACGGCCGTAGTGATCGATGTAGTGATACCAAATGACAGCAACATCAGGAAGAAGGAACACAAGAAGCTGGAGAAATACCAAGGGCTCAGAGAAGAGCTGGAGAAGATGTGGAGGGTGAAGGTGACGGTGGTCCCCGTGGTAATCGGAGCACTCGGTGCGGTGACTCCCAAGCTAGGCGAGTGGCTCCAGCAGATCCCGGGAACAACAGCGGAGATCTCTGTCCAGAAGAGCGCAGTCCTGGGAACAGCTAAGATACTGCAGGACCCTCAAGCTCCCAGGCCTCTGGTAGAGGACCCGAGCTTGATGGATTGACCGCCCGCAGGGGCGAGTGGGAATTTTTATATATATTGTTTTAAATATATCGTAATCCTAATGTATATCTTTTATTTTGATCCATGTGTACCATGGGGTGTTTTCCAAACACATGCTATTGTCTTGCTCACACTCCTACCTTACTTACTAGTGTGTAGGTCCCAAAATTTTGTGCACTGCTGTCTGGTGCTCCTCCTACACAGTGCCAACCTAATCTGAGATGGCTCTAACTCAGTTCCAACATGATTGGTTTGGTGCTGCACTGTTGTCATTGGGCTTTCGTGCTGTCTGTTAAAACATGGATGGAATGAGCTTGATCGACTTTGTATTAACCATGTTTTATATTGCTATTAAGGAAAGTGTTTTGCATAATAATAACTTTTATAATTTTATCACTTAACTCTACTAGCAGTTGTGTCAGAACATGCTTTTTTATACTATAAGTTAATGTAACACATGACTTTATATACAGTGGTTTGCAAAAGTATTGGGCCCCCTTGAACTTTTCCACATTTTGTCACATTACAGCCACAAACATGAATCAATGTTATTGGAATTCCAGGTGAAAGACCAACACAAAGTGGTGCACACGTGAGAAGTGGAACGAAAATCAGACATGATTCCAAACATGTTTTACAAATAAATAACTGCAAAGTGGGGTGTGCGTAATTATTCAGCCCCCTGAGTCAATACTTTGTAGAACCACCTTTTGCTGCAGTTCCAGCTGCCAGTCTTTTAGGGTATGTCTCTACCAGCTTTGCACATCTACAGACTGAAATCTTTGCTCATTCTTCTTTGCAGAACAGCTCCAGCTCAGTCAGATTAGATGGACAGCGTTTGTGAACAGCAGTTTTCAGATCTTGCCACAGATTCTCGATTGGATTTAGACACCAGACAGGTCAGGGATAAAGTTACTGAGAAATTTAAAGCAGCTCTTAGGCTACAAAAAGATTTCCCAAGCCTTGAACATCCACGGAGCACTGTTCAAGCCATCATTCAGAAATGGAAGGAGTATGGCACAACTGTAAAGCTACCGAGACAAGGCCGTCCACCTAAAGTCACAGGCCGAACAAGGAGAGCGCTGATCAGAAATGCAGCCAAGAGGCCCACGGTGACTCTGGACGAGCTGCAGAGATCTACAGCTCAGGTGGGGGAATCTGTCCATAGGACAACTATTAGTCGTGCACTGCACAAAGTTGGCCTTTATGGAAGAGTGGCAAGAAGAAAGCCATTGTTAACAGAAAACCATAAGAAGTCCCGTTTGCAGTTTGCCACAAGCCATGTGGGGACACAGCAAACATGTGGAAGAAGCTGCTCTGGTCAGATGAGACCAACATGGAACTTTTTGGCCAAAATGCAAAACGCTATGTGTGAAAACTAACACTGCTCATCACTCTGAACACACCATCCCCACTGTCAAACATGGTGGTGGCAGCATCATGCTCTGGGGGGGCTTCTCTTCAGCAGGGACAGGGAAGCTGGTCAGAGTTGATGGGAAGATGGATGGAGCCAAATACAGGGCAGTCTTGGAAGAAAACCTCTTGGAGTCTGCAAAAGACTTGAGACTGGGGCGGAGGTTCACCTTCCAGCAGGACAACGACCCTAAACATAAAGCCAGGGCAACAATGGGATGGTTTAAAACAAAACATATCCATGTGTTAGAACGGCCCAGTCAAAGTCCAGATCTAAATCCAATCGAGAATCTGTGGCAAGATCTGAAAACTGCTGTTCACAAACGCTGCCCAGCTAATCTGACTGAGCTGGAGCTGTTTCAAAGAAGAATGGGCAAAGATTTCAGTCTGTAGATGTGCAAAGCTGGTAGAGACAGACCCTAAAAGACTGGCAGCTGGAACTGCAGCAAAAGGTGGTTCTACAAAGTATTGACTCAGGGGGCTGAATAATTACACACACCCCACTTTGCAGTTATTTATTTGTAAAACATGTTTGGAATCATGTCTGATTTTCGTTCCACTTCTCACGTGTGCACCACTTTGTGTTGGTCTTTCACCTGGAATTCCAATCAAATTGATTCATGTTTGTGGCTGTAATGTGACAAAATGTGGGAAAGTTCAAGGGGGCCCAATACTTTTGCAAGCCGCTGTACATTGTCAACGTGGAGCAACCAACCAGCAGGGCAGAAAATATAGTCGTTTGCAGGGGAAGAGCTGGTGCTTTTTTGGTGATTTATCAATAGTGCCTCAATGGACCTTAACCACATGATTGCATATGACCAGCCGGTCCATGTAAGTTAGTCCATGTTTAATTAAAGATTTCCAAGGAAAGCAAGAGAGTAATGGGATAGCGGTTTAACATGTAGGTCAGTGTTGTGAGAAACAACTGGTATGTCATTCCTGTATATCATGCAAAATGTGTGTAGCTAGCTTATTTTTGCTCCTGTTTTCTACATAATTCATGTTTTTGCACATTACTGATAATATATCTAGTATGTAGTAACATTTATATCTGACTCTGTATGATAAGTTGTTTGTTTTTCATGTGTTTTTTTGTAGCCCAGAGATACCAACCACATCTGGAAAATGCACATGGTGAAGGGTCAGGAGGGCCTTGGAATAAAGATCACAGGGGGGCGTGGCTCCAAGCGTTCCCCTCATGGCATCATCATTACACATATAGAGGAGGGAGGCGCCATTTACAGGTGCAGTTAGGAAGGAAAAATGTATAAAATACATGGTTTAGTTTATATTTGTTGACCTCTCTCCAACCCCCCTTCTCTGTGTGTGTGTGCGTGTGCGTGTGCGTGTGTGCGTGTGCGTGTGTGTGTGTGCGTGTGTGTGTGCGTGTGTGTGTGTGCGTGTGTGTGTGTGCGTGTGTGTGTGTGTGTGTGTGTGTGCGTGTGTGTGTGTCTGTTTTACAGGGATGGGCGTCTTCATGCTGGTGATGAGTTACTGATGATTAATAATCAGTCTTTGGTGGGTCTTACTCATCAGGAGGCTGTTGCCATCCTCCGCTCTGCTACAGGTCTGGTCCAGCTGGTGGTTGCCAGTAGGGTAAGTGCACAAACACAGACACTGGAGGCGTGAGTGAGTTTGAACAGAAAGTGAGCAATTTATTGAGGCTAGAACCATAACATAATTAAAAGGCAAAACGTGAAACTGAGACTAAAGTAACTAATTAATGCTTCGATCTTAAATATGATCAACCTATCTCTAATAATCAGCTATGTACCACAGGCCTTCAAGCTGGCTGCAGTTAAACCGTTACTCAAAAAGCATCTCTAGACCCAGCAGTCTTAGCTAATTATAGGCCAATCTCCAACCTTCCTTTCATATCAAACATCCTTGAAAGAGTAGTTGTCAAACAGCTAACAGATCATCTGCAGAGGCTTATTGAAGAGTTTCAGTCAGGTTTCAGAGCTCATCACAGCACAGAAACAGCTTTAGTGAAGGTTACAAATGATCTTCTTATGGCCTCTGACAGTGGACTCATCTCTGTGCTTGTCCTGCTAGACCTCAGTGCAGCGCTCGATACTGTCGACCATAATATCCTATTAGAGCGATTAGAACATGCTGCAGGTATTACAGGTACTGCACTGCAGTGGTTTGTATCATATCTATCTAATAGACTCCAGTTTGTGCATGTAAATGGAGAGTCCTCTTCACACACTGAGGTTAATTATGGAGTTCCACAGGGTTCAGTGCTAGGACCAATTCTGCATCCTCCACAATCAAGTTCAAGTTCAAATTTTATTCGCCACATACAGTGGCAGGTTGCCCTGCAGTGGAATGAACCCGCCCCCCGACCTTACACACACAACACAGACATCACATGGGGATACAAGTCAGAGAACGGTTGCATTATAGAAAAAAACACTGAAATGTACACTACAATGGGAAAGTACAAGAGGAAAAAAAAGAGACCTCTGCTCATGCTGGGCTATAGAGGACAGCGTGAGAACAGGAAACAAAAAAACTCCTCTGCACAGAAAGCACATAAATGTCCACAGTGCAACATTATAGAGCACGTGACCAGCAACAGGGTTGGGTAAGGGATAAGGAGTAATCCCAGGCAACACAGCAGCCATCCTGCCACTGCGCCGACTCTCCAGCGCGGGCCCAGACCCGCCTCGTGTTCCCAGGAGGCAACAAGCATCGAAGGCGTTGGAAGGGGACGGGGGATGTGTGAGTGCTTATCAGTGTAAGTGTATGTGTGTGCGTGTCCATAGTTCAGCTGAGACAGTGTCCTCTGCCCTATCAGGCTAAGTAAACAGTCTTCCAGCCAACCCAGGTGGCCTTGCGTGTAATGGGAAGGAACAGACTCAACACAGTCGTTATCAGGGTGTTGTTGTTCAGCTCCGGCCTTGAGCCCACAGCTGGCGCTGAAGGGGTAGCCGCATTATGATGGTAATCTTTCTTTTACAAACAACTCAGGAGAATTTCAAGCTGTTTTTAACACTCCGACACTGGTCTCTCAATCTCCTGTTGGATAGCTGCGAGTTTCTCCATGATGTTATTTACCTTCAATTCCGTGGTCTTGTCACTCTTTTGCTCACAGAGCAGATTCTGAGGCCTCACGACTGCAGCCAACTGATCCGCGATGTAATCCAGCTTCCGCCCAGAGGTGTTGTTCCGAGTGGATTCTTCCCTGATGTAATCCAATATACGCTCAGAGGTCTTATTCTGAGTATTCACTGCGGCCGTAAGCGCCTCCAAGCTCTTAACCATGCTGCACTCAGTGAGCCCGTTCTGAGAAGTCACACCTCGTCCCATCGTTTCAATCCCAGCGGGCAGCCTTGGGGGGGTTTGAACAGCTGGTTCCGCTTTCTTAATTCTCCAATAAGCCAGGGCCAAGCCAGCTCCGATCAGCCAGAACCCTGTTACCATGGTTCCAAATAGGTAGATATCTTCAGCGTCCTCGATCGACAGTCCCGCCAGGCACACGATCCTCCATGTCTGGAGGAAATCAGCCATCCTACGTGCTGTTTGTTTGTACTTATGTACTAGCTTTAGACAGTCCTTGCCAAAGTGGGTTAAAATGTCTTGATGCATGCTCAATCATCCAGGTAAGGAAATCCGAAAGGGAAAAGGAAATTTCGGGGTCCCAGATTTAAGCCCTGTGGGAGTGTCCCCCCCCCAAGAGGGACATGGACCCCCTAATGATCCTGAAGAAGCTTCTCGGATGTGAGAGGTGAAACGTCTTCAAGCAACTTAAAGAAGTCCAGACGCTTTTCTTTCCAAGCTCCTTAAACTAGTATGACAGTAGTAGGCTGCATTTTTGAAGGTTTTGTAAAAATATGGTTTGCATGTACACATCCATTGTTGTCCTTGCAGGAGGATTCAGATGTAGGCTTTGATCCTTTTCCATCCGCCAGTCTGCCAGACCTTGTCAGCACCTGCAGTTCCACTTCATCCCTGTCCCAGGCTGCTCACACCAAGACTTCCAACAGTAGCACCAGTCTGCACAAGTCCTACATGGTACAAACAGATAATATGTAAAGTGAGACAAATCGTTTTTTGACCTCTTGCTGAATTTGAAAGTTTGCTCACTTAGAATAAAAAGTTTTATGGTAGTTTCATTTTCACTGTGAGGGAGAATATCAACCAAAATCCAGGAAGACACATGATGTGAAACTTATAAATTAATTTGAATGTCACTGAGTCAGTTAGTAGTGACTCCAGTCGTCAATGCTACCAGAGTCAAATGTTACAGCAGCTCATGAGTGAATGAACATGATATAATTTCTCCAAACACTTGCATGTAGGGTCAGGGCTTCCACCTCAGCATGCAGTCAGTTCTACTGAGTCGTGCTAATGACCTGCTAATTGTATTCAGGTGTGTTGCAGCAGGAACAGATGGAAAAGTTTCAGAACAGCGGCCCTCGAGGACTGGAGTTTGACAGCTGTGGTTTAGAGAGGTTCTTTCGACAGCATGTCCAAGATACACGATCATAATTATAATATTTCTGTCTGAGTCAAAATTGAACTGAATTAAATCAGGACCTTGAGAATCAGAAGTGAAACCCCAAATATAACAGTAAACTTAAACACTGCTGCAAAAAAGATGAAATTAGTGTCGCAGAAAAATCATTAATCTGGTGATTTAGCACGCAGTGAGTGCGCTCGGTGCTGCTTTTAATATCTGTGGTGACGGCTGCACTTTACAGTGTTAAACCTTTGAACTGAAGTGTTAGCGCATCGGGTGTTACTGTCCCACAGTCTAATAACAGAAACACAGAAATAGCTTTAGTTTTTTGGCAGATCAGTAAAATGTATTTTACTGTCTGAACAAATATTTGTTGTGTGTTCTTTGGTAGGTGCCAAAGGAGTGTCAGATGTTCATAGCTGCTTACAAAGAGAGTGTGCGTGTCCTTGCAGGTTGATAGCCTGGAGAAATTAGAAGAGCAAAGTCAGGAGGAAACAGCCCAAAGATCCTGCTGCAGCCCCACGGCCACGAAGCTGTGCAGCCGACCCCAGGGTTAGTGTTTCACAGAAACACACTGTTCAGTAACAACAACATGGTTGTTACAAAGGAAACTGTGCACCTCTGTTTGACATAACCATAGCTGGTTCATTTTCATGTCAAAGATTTGAGATGTTTCTCTCGACCTAGGAGGGAGCACTCGCCTGGAATCAGTGGGTGAGGATGATGAACTGTTTGTGGCTAATGGGATGAGCTCCTTTGAAATGGTGGAGAAGCCCGGCCGACGTAAACACTCCCTACCTCAACAGCTGGACCCGTCTGGAGTGAGACAGGTCAGTCAGTGTCACAGGTTCTTTCTCCCAGTGTTAGATAAAAAATGGCATGAGCGCTTAACTGAGAAAAATAAATCAGAATGATAGCCTCTTAATGTTGTGTAGCTAGATATACATTAACATAGACCTGTAACGTGTAACAGGAAAAAAAGGTATTTTCCTAACGTGTGAAAATGCAAATTATGTCAGAGACTAAGTGAAAGAAGGTCTCATCACTATGTAAATAACTGTTTGGAAATTTATTTGTCAGACTTTGTTTTGCTTCATTCAATTTCCAGGAATATCAGATCATTAAGAAATCAGCTCGCTCCCTGAGCACTGTTCAAGTGGAATCTCCATGGCGACTTGCACAGCCATCCATTATCTCCAGTATAGTATTAATGAAAGGTCAGGGCAAGGTAAGTGCACTCATTTGGCATGTGTACATGAATAAAGCTTTGAGCCTCTGAAAAGACCCATCTCTCTGCTGTTAATGTATCCTTACATGATTTGTTAGCATCTGCTTGTGCTGCCTTTCTTCTTAATGATGTAAATAATGAAAGGGCTCCCACAGTTGGCACAGCCCAAGCAGGGCGGACAGAGACGGATAGATGCAGCATAGACGAACAACAATAATGTTATAAAAACAGATGAAGAAAATATGTAGACTATACAAAGTAGAACACACACACACATATATATTCATTAATTCCCCTCTCGCGCCTGCGGGCGGTCTATCCTTCAAGCTCGGCCCTCTACCAGAGGCCTGGGAGCGTCCTGCTGTGCAGTATCTTTGCCTGTTTGAATGTTTGACGTGTTTGACCAGTTTGACCTGTTTGGCCAGTTTGGCCTGTCTTTCCATGATGGTTGCTTCTCCTCTCTCTCAGGTACAGCCTCAGGGTGCTGGAGTTGGTGTGAAGCCCTCCATGCATACTAAAGACCTTCCTTGTCTTGATGCCAGTGGTTTCTGTCTCCTCCTTTAGCCAGCTTATTATCCCAGCAGGTTATAATAGTAGATGCTGATCGCCTCTATCTGGTTCTTACCATTCAGTGGACTCCTCGGGACTTGCCTTACTTTATATAAGTATTTGGTGATTGCAGCTTTCTTAGTGACCTCTTCGTGGCCTCTTCGGTTTTCCTACTTACCTGTAGGGTCCCCAGGTACTTGTAGCTGCCCTCGATGTCTGCAGTGTTGATCCCCTCAGTTCTGACTACCTTCCCTCTCTTTGATATCATCTGACTACACTTCTCCAGTCCGAACGACATCCCGATGTCATTGCTGTATATCCTGGTGGTGTGGATCAGTGAATCGATGTCTCCTTCACTCCTGGCGTACAGCTTGATGTCATCCATGTACAGGAGGTGGCTGACAGCTGCTGCGTTCCGTAGTCGGTATCCGTAGGCAGTTTTGTTGATGATCTCACTGAGGGGGGTCAGGCCTATGCAGAACAGCAGTGGGGACAGAGCATCTCCTTGGTAGATCCTGCACTTGGTGGTGAGATATGAGCTTGAAGTTGGCCTCCAGTGTTGTTCGCCACATCCCCATTGAGTTCCTGATGAAGGCTCTTAGGGTCCTGTTGATCTTGTATAGTTCTCAGCATTCCAGGATCCAGGCGTGGGGCATTGAGTTACAGGCTCTCTTGTAGTCAGTCCAGGTAGTGCACGGGTTGGTCAGTTTGGTCTTACAGTCCCAGGCGACTGTTCTGTCTATCAGTAGCTGGTGTGCCACCCTTCTCATTCATATGAGTGCTGCCAGACAACTTCAACCAGCAGGCGTGAACCATGTCAGGGCCTGGAGCTGTGCAACTCTTCATACTGGAGACCCGTTCTTGGATGTCTGCCACTGTGATGGTCACTGGATCTTGTTCAGGGAGGTTTGATCTGCTCTTAGATCCAGTGGCCACTGAGCATTGCTGTTATGGGTTGCATCCTTCTCCTATCTGCTCTGGCTCCAGTTCATGTGAGGCTGTTCTCATATTGTAACTCTCTGGTGTACCTCTTCAAGCTACTGTCTAAGGCTGTGAGCATTTACTTGGCAGTTTTCAAGGCCTCAGGTATGGACAGCCTGCTGTACTTCTTAGGCGTCCCTTTCTTTATCACACCTTTCTGCAGCTCTGATAGTTGGCTAACTTCATTCTAGACTAGCTCGAGTCTCCTTCTCCATGGAGGGTACTGCTCCTTGCTGCTGTTCGTCTTGAAGCCAAAAATCTTTGTGATCCCTGCTGCTGTGCTGTAGATCAGCTTGTTGGCTTCCCTGATGATCCCAGTAAGGACTGCCTGTAATGTTGCATTCACTTCTTCTTGTAGACCTTCAGAGGGGACTTCAAATATGTTTACATTGTCTATCCTGTAAAATAGTCAGATGTCTATTCATATTAATGTACAGAATTCACCTGCTTGCTGCTACTACTGCACATTCACCCAATGTATATACTATATATATATATATATATATATATATATATATATATAATGTTCTTCCTCTACCCCCCCCCCATTTTTGCACATGTCGAGGAGCGTGTCAGGCTACATTTCACTGTGTGTTATACTTGTATAACTATGCATGTGACAAATAAAGAACCTTGAACCTTGAACGTAGTCTTGGTAGTCAGAAACCTGGACCCTCCCTGACTGTGGTCTAGTTTTCCAGCTTCACCAGGTCAGCTTCTCTTGCACTCAACGCACCTCTCGTGGGCTTGGTACCCAATACAGGTGACGGTGATGACATCTCCCCCCTGACCTGAAGCCCTGGTTCCCCTTTGCTGTAGCACTTGTGTTGTACCTCAGTAATCTCCAGTTGGGATTAGCAGTTCCTTCTACGGAAGGCTGGAACACGGAGCTACTCTTTGTTTCACCGTCAGTCTGGATGTTGGGTATCAAAGACTCCAGAGGTCCCACATCCTTTCATGTAACCCTTTCGCTGTGTAGTAACCCAGTTCCCAACAGTTTTCGTTTTTCTTCTCTTGGCTGCAGAGTACTGTCTCAGGATTTAAAAGCATTAAATATAAAAACAGACATAGGCTATCTACACATTTGATATGAGCAGGTGTAGCATAGGTGTCCTGTTTCAGGATCATTATATTCATTCTTATAGAACAATAAATTGTTGTTGAAAACCAAGGAATAAAGCTGTTTCTTAGAATCTGTGTTTATTGCTGAAGCTTATCAATTAAAACAAAGACATCAGACACTAATTAAAAACTTTAAACCCTCCTATTCTCCTGCAGAGAGGTCTGAGGGATTTTCTATGTGTTGACCTCTAATCTGCACAAGTTACCGTGGTGATTTATCCCAATAAGAGGTAAATCAGCTTCTTCTTAGAGAAGACCCAGGGTTAACCCTGAGGTTACCAGGATAAACCAGATAGTACAGGGTCCTGTTCCAAATGTAGGAAACTCAGATTTACTCTTCCAGAAAGAGACCTGAACTCTGAGTCAGTTACCAGTGTAACTGTAACCTTAACCTGCTCTCTGGCAGATTTTCTTCAACAAGCGATGGATGTGTTTCTGGCTCGGAGCAAACTGATTTGTGGAAGTTTATGCACAGGATAAAATCACAGTTAGATATTAGTTTGCTGCTTTGTGTACTTAACATGAGCACTTTGACGGTGATTCAGTCATCAGCATAGGACGGAAACAGCGATTAGGTCATTGATTTATAATCAGCTCAGAATAAAATCTTCAGTGTCCATCTTTCTAAAGCTGTGGGTGGTGATGCAGCTCCTCCCGGCACTGCAAACATGTACATAACAAATGTCTCAGTCTCAGAGCTAGCTTAAATAGCTTTTACGCCCAGGGTCTGTTTGTCCTCAAACATAAAATATGTCTTTAGTCTGATCTAATACCTGAACTAATCTAAGACAATGGGGTAAAAGTAACATTTGTGTCTTTTATTAGTTGCTCCCAAGTTCTTAAACTTAGATTTTGCTGCAGTTATTATTATTGTTGTTGTTTTTTGTTTGCTTTCACATCTTTATGAAACATTCCATAAATATTTGAAAAACTTAAAAAATTGTTTAGGTTTTTATCTTTTATTTCTTGTTTCTAACAAAGAGTCAACTAGTGAGCTAATTTCCTCTCAGATATGGAGGTGCATCTACTTGTCTGCAGTTGTTGCCTTTGAAATGTGATTGAAGTCTTATTGAAAGTGTAGAAACACCGTCCATACATTACTCTGCATTCATTCATGTTACAGCATTGTTAGATCACGGTGAGTGTCCTTATTTTATTTAAATTTCTGTTTTTCACGTCATTTTAGTGACAAGTTAGCAAAGTAGTTCTCACTCAGTGACACCGTAAGCTAACAGCGAATAAGCTAACAGCTAATAAGCTAACAGCTGACTGAGTTCACCATGGTAACTGAGGCAGACTGCTAAGATGTTAAACTGTAGACAGTGTGTTTACTCTGACATATATACAGTTTGTTTTTACTGCAGTGCTCTCCGTTGTATACGGAGATAACAGTGTCTAATCTTTTACATTTAAGATGAAGGAGCTAAAGAAAAAATCTGAACTAATGAAAAAAGCTCAGAGTAATTGTTAGGGAAGTGACATGAGCTGGTTAAAGCAAAGAGAAAGTGGTTTGATCATGTAGAGAAATGGCTGAAATTTATTGGAGGAATATCTTGCTGCTCATTCAGAGCAAATGCTGAGTTCTTCTCTTTCTGAAACAATGTCGCAGTGTTTTTGTTCAGGGAAATATTAAGCAGCCTTTTGAAAGCTAGAATTCTTGTTTTGGACTTGTTATCAGCCTCTTGGAAAAATGTCAAACATTAGACTACTACTACAGGGAGTGCAGAATTATTAGGCAAGTTGTATTTTTGAGGAATAATGTTATTATTGAACAACAACCATGTTCTCAATGAACCCAAAAAACTCATTAATATCAAAGCTGAATGTTTTTGGAAGTAGTTTGTTTTTAGTTTTAGCTATTTTAGGGGGATATCTGTGTGTGCAGGTGACTATTACTGTGCAGAATTATTAGGCAACTTAACAAAAAACAAATATATACCCATTTCAATTATTTATTTTTACCAGTGAAACCAATATAACATCTCCACATTCACAAATATACATTTCTGACATTCAAAAACAAAACAAAAACAAATCAGCGACCAATATAGCCACCTTTCTTTGCAAGGACACTCAAAAGCCTGCCATCCATGGATTCTGTCAGTGTTTTGATCTGTTCACCATCAACATTGCGTGCAGCAGCAACCACAGCCTCCCAGACACTGTTCAGAGAGGTGTACTGTTTTCCCTCCTTGTAAATCTCACATTTGATGATGGACCACAGGTTCTCAATGGGGTTCAGATCAGGTGAACAAGGAGGCCATGTCATTAGTTTTTCTTCTTTTATACCCTTTCTTGCCAGCCACGCTGTGGAGTACTTGGACGCGTGTGATGGAGCATTGTCCTGCATGAAAATCATGTTTTTCTTGAAGGATGCAGACTTCTTCCTGTACCACTGCTTGAAGAAGGTGTCTTCCAGAAACTGGCAGTAGGACTGGGAGTTGAGCTTGACTCCATCCTCAACCCGAAAAGGCCCCACAAGCTCATCTTTGATGATACCAGCCCAAACCAGTACTCCACCTCCACCTTGCTGGCGTCTGAGTCGGACTGGAGCTCTCTGCCCTTTACCAATCCAGCCACGGGCCCATCCATCTGGCCCATCAAGACTCACTCTCATTTCATCAGTCCATAAAACCTTAGAAAAACCAGTCTTGAGATATTTCTTGGCCCAGTCTTGACGTTTCAGCTTGTGTGTCTTGTTCAGTGGTGGTCGTCTTTCAGCCTTTCTTACCTTGGCCATGTCTCTGAGTATTGCACACCTTGTGCTTTTGGGCACTCCAGTGATGTTGCAGCTCTGAAATATGGCCAAACTGGTGGCAAGTGGCATCTTGGCAGCTGCACGCTTGACTTTTCTCAGTTCATGGGCAGTTATTTTGCGCCTTGGTTTTTCCACACGCTTCTTGCGACCCTGTTGACTATTTTGAATGAAACGCTTGATTGTTCGATGATCACGCTTCAGAAGCTTTGCAATTTTGAGACTGCTGCATCCCTCTGCAAGATATCTCACTATTTTTGACTTTTCTGAGCCATCAAGTCCTTCTTTTGACCCATTTTGCCAAAGGAAAGGACGTTGCCTAATAATTATGCACACCTGATATAGGGTGTTGATGTCATTAGACCACACCCCTTCTCATTACAGAGATGCACATCACCTAATATGCTTAATTGGTAGTAGGCTTTCGAGCCTATACAGCTTGGAGTAAGACAACATGCATGAAGAGGATGATGTGGACAAAATACTCATTTGCCTAATAATTCTGCACTCCCTGTAGAACCCTACAGAGTCCAGACGAGGTGTTTTTTGTTTTTTTTTTATTTTATTTCATTTTCTTATTTATGTTAGGTAATAACTGGACTACAAAACATTTCTGATTTGAGTATCAATGTTAACCAAGAAGGTACTGATCAAAATATTGAAGTTCTGATAAACTTCAACATTATTTTTTTAACAATGATTTATTGATTTTTTTGGAACAATACAAACAGCAACAAATCAGCACAGCCAAATAGAAATAATAAGAAGAGAAGAACAAAACAAATACAGGTACATGAGTTATAGATGTACATGTCTGGCTCAGAATATGTACAGCGTTCCACATTTAAAGTCAAGGGAAAGAAAAAAGAAAGAAAAAGGGGAGAGAAAAAAAAGTGAATAAAGACATTAATTATTGTGTTTAAAAACAAAATGTGATCCCCTTTATGTGATCCCCTTTATGCACAGCAAGGTCACGAGCTAGGTGATCAAGCAAAGACCGCCATATCCTACAGAATGCATCAATTCAATTCAATTCAATTTTATTTATATAGCGCCAAATCACACCAAAAGTCGCCTCAAGGCGCTTCATAGATACAGAGAAAAACCCAACAATCATATGACCCCCTATGAGCAAGCACTTTGGCGACAGTGGGAAGGAAAAACTCCCTTTTAACAGGAAGAAACCTCCAGCAGAACCAGGCTCAGGGAGGGGCGGGGCCATCTGCTGTGATTGGTTGGGGTGAGAGAAGGAAGACAGGATAAAGACATGCTGTGGAAGAGAGACAGAGGTTATTAACAGATATGATTCAATGCAGAGAGGTCTGTTAACACATAGTGAGTGAGAAAGGTGACTGGAAAGGAAAAACTCAATGCATCATGGGAATCCCCCGGCAGCCTACGTCTATTGCAGCATAACTAAGGGAGGATTCAGGGTCACCTGGTCCAGCCCTAACTATATGCTTTAGCAAATAGTTTATTTTAGCATCACTTTAGCATCACAATTTATAATGGCACTAAGGCGCTCCATTGGCAGCACCTTGAACATTTCTCTGTACCATTGTGTAACAGTGAGGCACCGTCTCTGAATCCATTGAAACAGTACAAGTTAACAAAACCTAACAAAAGCATCTGTACAGAAGACAGAGAGAGCCCTTCTATAGACAGACCCAGAACGAACAGCACAGGGTTCAGTGGGATCGTCTGCTGAAAGATTGAGCGAAGCTCTATAGCAATATTTTTCCAAAATCTAGTAATTAAAGGACATTGCCATATGCAATGGTAGTAAGGCCCCACATCCGTATAGCACTTTACACAAAGAGGAGAAATCTGAGGATGAATTTTATTTAGAAACTCTGGCATACGCTGCAGTCTGTGTACGATTCTGTAACGGCTTTCCTGGAGTCGGTTACAGGAAAACAATTTCTTGGCAGATCTAAAAGTTTTGGACCATGCTTCTGCACTAAGCTGAATAGTCATCAAATATACTAATGCCAATACCTGGAGGGAAAGCTTTATTCCTAATTAGAGGCTGCAGTGCACTAGAAAAACCTCTTCTTCCCATGTGGGCAGCAATATTATGCCAAACCTTAAGTGTAGGCATCAAAATAAAATGATTCTGACACCAAGAGGAAGGTCAGCCAGACCAATAGATAAAAGACAGAGGCGAAAGAGGGTCACAGCACCAAGTATCTACCGGTGGCTCGCCTTGGTATAGAAAGGAATGGAACCACCCTGAGATTATTTGTGCGTGGCAAGCCCAGTAATAATATAGAAGGTTGTGAAGCGCCTGCCCCCCCTCATCTGTAGGCAGTTGTAAAATCTGTATCTTTAGTCTAGATTTCTTCCCATGCCATATACATTTAGGAAGATATCCCTCAATCTCTGAGAATGTTTTTCTGTTGATCCTGAGAGGCAACATTTGTATGGGATATAATATTCTGGGTAAAACATTCATTCATTCTGATTGAACTTATTCTATGGGGGGGCGGGGGGGGTCAAACAAAATTCTACTTTTAAGTTCATCAGTTTAAAAAAAAACCTTCAGGCAGTCGGTGACCTCAAGTGATTTAAGTTCTGCTGACTTCTTCAGGTTTACAGTGTAACAGTTACCTGGATGAAGCTTTAGATGCTGAGCATTGATCATGTGTCGTGTCACAGATCGCTCAAGGCTGTCACGGTTACAGCTTGGAGAAACTGAACTGCGCTAACTACTAAAGTGAGTTTGTAAGTGCAGCTGGAGAACGTGTGTCAGCATTTTGAAAGCTGATAACAGATCAGCTTTCAGAAACACTAGAAACTGTAAGTGCCAGTCCATTTCTTCACTTGTCATGTTAACAATCCATTCAAATGTGCCTGACATCCACCAAGGTCTTGAAGGTTCATCATTTATTGGTTGAAAACTGACAGAAACCTTGTACCCCAGGAACTGTGTACTGTCAGACTGTCATTAGCAGTCGTTTACCTTTAAAACTACGTGTTATAGCTGTACTATACTACTCGGGGTGACCGTGGCTCAGGGGGTTGGGAAGCGTATCTGTAACCGGAAGGTCGCCGGTTCGATCCCTGGGCTCTCTGTCCTGGTCGTTGTGTCCTTGGGCAAGACACTTTACCCTACCGCCTACTGGTGTTGGCCAGAGGGGCCGATGGCGCGATATGGCAGCCTCGCTTCTGTCAGTCTGCCCCAGGGCAGCTGTGGCTACAACCGTAGCTTGCCTCTGCCAGTGTGTGAATGCGAGAGTGAATGAATAGTGGCATTGTAAAGCGCTTTGGGTGCCTTGAAAAGCGCTATATAAATCCAATCCATTATTATTATTATTATTATTATTACTATATACATTCTGCTGCCTTTGTTGGTATTGGCAACATTTAGGACATGATACTGGCATATGGGGACTGTAAATATCACATTCTGATATCATTTCACATTTAAACTCTGACCTCACGTTTACATTTTACATCTGCTGTTCTTTAAGTTGATGCCAAAATGTGTTATTTTTACTACAAATCTCCTAAAGTACAAACAAAGGACACAAAAATACAGTTCTAGCCTGTGTCATGGTCCTGGGTCTATGACCCATGTTTCTAGGTTTCCTATGTTCTCATTTAGCATTGTTTAGTTTCCTCATTCTTCCTGCTTTAATCATTTGTATTTCTGGTTGTGAGTTCTTGTTCATTTAGTCTGTTGCTGTTTGTGCCTCCCTGTGTCTATCATGTCTATCGTGTATGTTTAGTTTAGTCCTGTTTTACTTTGAAAGTCTAACGTCCTGTGTTTAGTGTATTGCTTCCTGCCTGTCTCCCTCCCAGCGGTGTTCCCTGTGTGTTTCAACTTCCCTCGTTGGCCCTCTGTGCATTTAAGCCCTTTGTGGTTCTCTGGTTGTTGCTGGATTGTCTGATTCTTACACATCTCTTGTCTACGCCCCCAGAGCACTCAAAGCACATTGTACAACATGCCACATTCACCCATTCACACAAGCATTTTCTTCGATGCTTTTCAGTGCTTCCTAGCTAACAGTCACACACATTCACACTCCCATGGATGCATCGGAGAGCAACTTGGGGTTAGTGTCTTCTTTTTGCTGTCCTCTTGGACCAAGAGGCTATCATTGTCCAAGAGGACAGGCATGCACATGCAAATCCAGACCATCTTAGACTGCAGCAGGCTTGCAAAAGTACATTTACCTTAGAGACACTGTTGTACCAATTCATATGAGGCAGGGCTGGTGAAACTGATCTAGTAGCTTGACGCGTCTACAGTAGAGTCACACCCATACAACGGTGCTGTCAGGCCTACTGCTCTCTGTTTGGTGGACTTCACTTTCAACCCTTCTGTTCCGTACTCGCTTGTGGAGTTGTGAAGTCTGCCTGTGGCTGGACAGCAGGTGGCAGGGTTTAGCCCACAGCCAAACCATAAGCAGTGCTTTGTCACAAAGGCCCTTTGCAGTATGTGGCTGCAGGATCTTCTGACTGTGCTTACTTCCATAAGCTTTTCAAAGTAAACCCACATTGTGCAGTCGACTGTCATCCTGTAGCAGAGCCTGACCTCTGACCTGTGTTACATCATTGTTATCAACTGAAACATTTTACATTCACACTTTACTTTGTTAATGATGTTTTCACTGCAACTTTCAATATATCTGGTAAGAATTTCTACCGACCTTGATATCTATGTAAGGAGAAAAGAAACCTATGCATGGCGATACATCTAAATGTGCGCTGTCATGTG
>NC_140472.1:314180-341680 GCF_051167445.1 Perissodus microlepis | reverse complement strand
TTATTGTAAGCAGGCATCCTAATCCAAAGGTAAGACCTGATCTGCTTTTAAATAAAAAGTTCAGCCTTCTGTAAAACCGCCTTAACTGGTGGTTTGATTCAAGCTACTGGATGAAGTTACTCCTGCATCCTCTGTCTTAATCCTCATGATGTTTCTCTCCTCCAATGACATTCAGGGGTTGTTGAGCCAAAAATGTGTCACATAGCCCGGATCTACTCACCAATTTCTAGTTTAATTGAGAATTCAAAGTAAATCGAGTCTCATTCACCCAGACAAAAACACAGTCTATGTTCCATAAACACAATCCTAGGTTTCTTTTTAGCTCTGTATATACACTAATCAGGCATCACATTATAAGGACCTGCCTAATATTGTGTCGGTCCCTCTTTTGCTGCCACACAGCCCTGAGGTATTTGGCCATGGGCTCGACTAGACCCCTGAAGGTGTCAGTTGGGGTTTGTTTGTCCAGCACGTCCCACAGATGCTCGATTGGATTGACACACAGGAGCCTCGTCAACACCTCAAACTAATGGGCTCCTCAAACCTTTCCTGAACCCAAGAAAGCTCCAGCTGATCCAGGAGAGAAGGACAACCGCTGCCCAAGTGAAAACCTGTAGTGATCCCGTACGTGTCAGGAGTATCGGAGCAGTTGAGACGCATTTTTTCTAAACACCGGGTCTCTGTGGCTTTTAAGCCCCAAAACATGCTGCGCCAAAAATGGGTCCACCCCAAGGATCGGGTCCCCCGACACAAACAGAGTAACATAGTGTACGCTGTTAAGTGCAGGAGGATTGCCAGGATTTATACATCGGGGAAACCAAACAACCTCTGGCTAAGAGGATGGCACAACACAGAAGAGCCACCTCGTCAGGCCAGGACTCTGCAGTCTATTTACACCTACAGGCCAGTGGACACTCTTTCAAGGATGAGGATGTAACATCCTGGACAGGGAGGAACGCTGGTTTGAGGGCGGAGTCAAGGAGGCCACTTACGTGAAAAGGGAAAGACCATCTCTGAATCGAGGAGGGGGCCTAAGGGTACATCTGTCACCATCTTACAATGCTGTGATTGCAGCCATTCCCCAACTCTCTGTGAATGGGACTCATGGACATTGATCAGTGGTTGTTGATCAATGGTTGTTGATGGTCATATCAATGGTCATGAAACTGACCACACGGCCCGTTGTTAGTCAGTGGTATTAGTCACTATGCAAATATGAAAATAATACATGGTCTGCAACAATGCTCAAGTTGGTGGTATGTGTCAAAGTAACATCATGAGTAGCATGACCCAATGTCTCCCACTATCACTTTGCCCAAAGCATCAAATGGCCTCCACCAGCTTTTCTTCTTACCGTAGTGCATCCTCATTCAAAAACCCCTTATTCTGTTAAATGGGATTGTCGGCACATGTGCTAATTATTGTGTTTCTGGTAGATTCCTGAGGGTTGGTGCTTTAGGATGTATTTGTCTTTCTTGATGCTAAAATGCATCTTTTTGTGTTTCTTTGTCTCGCGTCAGGTATCAGAGCAGGAGATGGATGACATCATAGCTCGATCCACTCACAGGGACAAAATTAGCAGGAACAAGCACTCATTTCATTCCCAAGGTCTGACCTGTGCCAGCATTCACATTTTAATTAACTGTATCAACTATTTTACTAGTTAGCTCCATCATTTTACACATGGCCCTGCTACACTATTGTAGTTTAACTACTGTGTAGGCAAGAGCACTGTTTCTTTGGTCTGTAACAAGGTTTCCATGAAGAACACTGTACTGTGACAAGACAGGGTTGATGTTGTTCACTTAGTCCTGGTCTCACCATGGTATTAGATCACTTCCTGTTCTTGTTACGGTGCACTGTGGTGTTTTTCTGTAGGTCAATCTGTGTAGCTTGATTAACTGCAAATTTTTTTTGCAAATTGAAACTTATTTCATAGTAACTTACAGGGTTGTATTAAAGCATCATTTCTTCAGAATCACATGCAAATATTCACTAACTGTGTCCTTAGGGATTTGCTAGCTTAGTGTAGCTAATAGCTTAGCAGTTAGCCAAACCACTAGCAGCAGGCTTGTGTGTTAGGGGTTAACTGCACTTTCCTCCTCAGCTGTGCCCCGGCAGGTGACTGTGGAAGAAGTGTAGTCAAAAACAGAAGTGCCCACCAACCTGTTCAGTTCTGGGGAAAATTGATTCTGCCAGTTAATTTTCCCCAATCTGTGAAATACCTGCCAAACAACAAAATGTGCTGGGAAGATTTTACTCTTAGAAATGTGAAACTAGAGTCCCAGCAACCATGGTCAAAGTATTCCAGGGGCCAGAGCAGGTGACACTGGAACAACTTTGAAGGCTGCATCAGCCTCTAGTCCCCTAGTATATATGTATATGTAGTATATATGCATGTCCACATGTGGGTCTTCAAATGGCGGCTGTCCAGAAAATGATGTAACTTTTATAGATAACTTAAATGTTCAGAGGAAAACCTGTTCTTATTAGGAGAGAGCCAGCATCTATACCTCTTTGGATTTTTTAGTTCTTTCTATAAAAATTGGTGAGATTGTATAAAACCCCAGTCCTACGGTCTTACAGGCCTCTTAGGAGCTTCCCTCCTCTTGTTACCAGCACCCCCCAGATCCCATCCACACATAAACTATCCAGCAAACCACACTCTCATTGCTGTGCAGCTGATACTCAGTTTTATTTATCTATGAATCCAGACATGACGGCCTGGATGATCTTTAATGTCCTCCCTCTAAACTCAGATAAAGCTGAGGTTAAACCTTAGAAATACAGTCACTAACTTGCTCCGTGTGGCGTGTGAAAATGATGGCATCACTGAATTCTGTATTTGTCTGGGTTTGGCTGTCGTGGTTTTAATGTGTAGGTGTGTCCTGTAAGAACACCAGCCCAGCAGTGAAGGACATGCAGGAAGACAGGTCGCCTGTTCTCAGCTGGACCATGAAGAGGTTCCTTGAGCCTGCCAGCAGGGTACGTTTTCATTTAGACATATATTTAGTTTTGTTGATGCATTGATAGGTTCAGTTTCAACCTTCTTACACAATCATATAGAATAGAATAGAATAGAATAGAACAGACTTTTATTGTTATTTTACATGAACAATGAAACTGTAGGTGCTCCACACCAGCTGTGCATGGAATAAAAGTGTAACTAGAAACAGTTGCATTTCCTGCGAAAATGCAGTGTGAATGCCGTGTAGTGGAATCTAATGAAAACAGCTGCAGAAGCTGAAGTTTGTGCTGAAAAGAAGTGAAAAAGCAGAACATTTAGCCTAAAAGAGGTGAAGGAGCTAAAATTTCTGCTGAAAAGAGGTGAACTAGCTGACGTTTTTACTGATAAGAGTTAAAGAAATTAAACTGTCTACTGAAAAAAAAATGGTGCTATTAGCCGGATTTAAACCCGGCCCTCCCGCTTTGAGAACGGCTGCTCATCTCTCTGAACCAAACTGGTTCTCAACTGAGTCAAACATATGATGAGAGAAAAATGTGCAGGGTGCAGAAGACGCTGAGCAAACTGCTGAAAAGAGCTGAAAAAGCTGAACTTTCTACAGAAAGGATGTGAAGAAGCTGAAATTTGTGCTGAAAAGAGGTGTAGAAGCTGAAGTGATTGCTGAAGATGGCTGTATTTGAAAGGGTACACCGCAGACTGTCAAGAAAGCAGTGTGCATGTGAGCACGGAAGATGTGGCAACTGCCACAGGTAGGATTCGAACCTTCGCCACTGGATCTTACAGCAGCTGCTCATCCCACTGAGCCAAACCAATTCTAGTCCCGAAGAAAGATATGATGAGAGAAAAAATGTGCACTGTGCAGAAGAAGCTGAATTGTGCTGAAAAGAGGTGAAGAAACTGAAATTTGTGCTGAAAAGATTTAAAGAAACTGAAAATTGTGCTGAAAAGAGCAGAAGAGGCTGAGATTTGTGCTGAAAAGATTTAAAGAAACTGAAAATTGTGCTGAAAAGAGCAGAAGAGGCTGAGATTTGTGCTGAAAAGAGGTGGGAAAAGCTGAATGTTCTGCTAAAAGAGATGAAGAAACTGAAAATTCTGCTGATAACAGGCCAAGAAGCTGAAAATTCTGCTGAAAAGAAGCAGAACTTTCTACAGAAAAGGGGAAAGGAGCAGAACTTTGCACTGAAAAGAGGTAACAAAGCTGTAGTTTCTGCTAAAAAACAGCTGAAGAATCTGGAATTTTTGCTGAAAAGGGGTCAAAAAACTGAAAATTCTGCTGAAAAGGGGGGAAGAAGCTGAAATTTGTGTTGAAAAGAGTTTAAAAGGTTTAACTGTTACCTGAATTTTTTTTTGTTTTTTTTGCAATAAGCGGGATTCGAACCCGGGCCTCCCGCTCTGCTCATCTCACTGAGCTAAAACACAGCTCAGCCCGGCAAGAAAAATCAGTGACCACACTTGTAATGTTGTCCTAGTCATCTTAATGTGCCAAAAAATGGCAAAAAAAAAAACCCTTAATATTTCAAAAAGTATAAAAGTTATGAGCACCAAAAGAGCAGGCATTAGCAGAAGGAGCAAAACAGTTTAAAGTTTGAATGGTGAAAATCGGATGAAAACTGAGGGAGTAGTTAACCAGCAAAGGTCTGAGCAACTAGAATAAGGTAGAAGAAACAATAAAGAGAAACAGGAAATCAATAGTGTGAATGCCTCTGAGGCATTTATTTATTTAGTTCCAAGTTTAATTAATTAATGACTCTTTTTATTAATTAATGGTGTATTTAATCTATTCATTTTGTCACTCCTGGCCTTCCGTAGTTGGTTCTTGTTTCATCAACTTTCTTGGGGTTTTAAATAAACAGCTAATCAGTGTAACAAAGTAAATCTTACAGTTATAGTATACACCCTTTCATCCCAGTTAATGAGTTAAATGTATTTTAATAGTTTTAAACTTCCTTTCATTTCAACTTTTGTCCAATTTGGTTGTTTCTTAAACAGGGTTCCCTGAGTTCAGAGGCAGAGTTGTCTCAGTACTTCCCGCAGGAACTTTCCAGCCACTCATTCCCATCTGAATCCATGTTGATGGGCTCAGATAGTGACGATGTCCTCCACCAGATGAGCTGCATTACCTCCAAGGATGACTGCTCATCAAAACCACATGGTAAAATGTTACTGATTAAATCCCAGGAAGACGTTTTAGGAATATTTCACAGATTTAACTTTAAAGTTTGCTTCCACCACGCTTGACATGTGAACAGGAGTTGATGAAATGAGAACTTTACTGACCTATAAACAACACGACTGAAGTATTAAAAGGTTAACATAACTATTAGGAGTTACCAGTGATCACATTACCTGTGGCTGTTGCCACTAATACAGTGGCTAGAAGCTAAGGCTAATAATAAAATGATAATATCCACTAGGAACTAGACAGGAACAATGGGATCCTACCTTCTAACTCTATTTGATCTGCAACAAACATAAAAATGTGCTGGATTGTATCAGCGGCATCATTACAAAGCCTTCACCTTGGGCCTTGCCTGGTGTGATAGACCCCTCTGTGGATATTGTATGGATCATGAGCTTGTTCCTGTGCTGCCATGATTAGTACCTCAGTGATGTCTTTAAGTCCAGCATTGTCCAGCCACTGGTTGGATTTCTGGATGTCAGACACTTCTATCTGCCGATGGTACCTACCATACGGGGCTTGTCTGCCGTGATGGTTCCTACTCTTGCTCTTCTCCTTTCTGGAGTTTCTGCTGCCTGAGGTGTTCACTGAGTGCATGGTCAGTAGTGGCCACCATCCTGATGTACTCATGGATGTTTGTTGTCTCCTCCTGGACTGTGGTACTGACACTCACTAGTCCTCAGTCTTCTTCCTTTCTTTTAGTGTACAGAGTGCTGAATTTGGAGTGAAACCCTCCATGCATGGTAAGGAGCTTCCTGGTCTTGATGTCAGTGGCTTCTATCTCCTCCTTTGGCCATCTTATTATCCCAGCGGGGTATCTGATGACCGGCAGGGCGTAGGTGTTAATTTCCCAGATCTTGTTTTTTCCATTTAGCTGACTCATTAGGACGTACTCTCTGCCGGTATTTGGTGGTTGCAGCTTTCCTCGCGGCCTCTTCGTGGTTCCCATTTTCCTGTAGGATTCCCAGGTACAGTCAGGTCCATAAATATTGGGACATCGACACAATTCCAAAATTTTTGGCTCTATACACCACTAAAATGGATTTCAAATGAAACGAGCAAGCCGTGCTTTAACTGCAGACTATCAGCCCTTATTTGAGGGTATTTACATCCAAATAAGGTGAACGGGGAAGGAATTACGACAGTTTGCATATGTGCCTCCCGCTTGTTAAGGGTCCAAAAGTAATGGGACAGAAATTGAAACTAGTAATGACTTCATGAACTTCTTCACAAATAAAATTTTTATCATTAGAGAAAAAATTACCAATAATCATCCCACAGATGTAATATTATCTACAGCTACTCTTAGTACCATTGATGTTAAGTTAGACTCTTTTTCTCCAATTGATCTTTCTGAGTTAACTTCAATAATTACTTCCTCCAAACCATCAACGTGTCTTTTAGACCCCATTCCTACAAAGCTGCTCAAAGAAGTCCTGCCATTAATTAATGCTTCGATCTTAAATATGATCAACCTATCTCTAATAATCGGCTATGTACCACAGGCCTTCAAGCTGGCTGCAGTTAAACCTTTACTCAAAAAGCCATCTCTAGACCCAGCAGTCTTAGCTAATTATAGGCCAATCTCCAACCTTCCTTTCATATCAAACATCCTTGAAAGAGTAGTTGTCAAACAGCTAACAGATCATCTGCAGAGGAATAGCTTATTGAAGAGTTTCAGTCAGGTTTCAGAGCTCATCACAGCACAGAAACAGCTTTAGTGAAGGTTACAAATGATCTTCTTATGGCCTCTGACAGTGGACTCATCTCTGTGCTTGTCCTGCTAGACCTCAGTGCAGCGTTCGATACTGTCGACCATAATATCCTATTAGAGCGATTAGAACATGCTGCAGGTATTACAGGTACTGTGCTGCAGTGGTTTGTATCATATCTATCTAATAGACTCCAGTTTGTGCATGTAAATGGAGAGTCCTCTTCACACACTGAGGTTAATTATGGAGTTCCACAGGGTTCAGTGCTAGGACCAATTCTGTTTACATTATACATGCTTCCCTTAGGCAGCATCATTAGAAGACATAGCATACATTTACACTGCTATGCAGATGACACCCAGCTCTATCTGTCCATGAAGCCAGATAACACACACCAATGAGTTAAACTGCAGGAATGTCTTAAAGACATAAAGACCTGGATGGCCGCTAACTTTCTGCTTCTTAATTCAGATAAAACTGAGGTTATTGTACTCGGCCCTGAAAATCTTAGAAATATGGTATCTAACCAGATTCTTCCTCTGGATGGCATTACCTTGGCCTCCAGTAACACTGTGAGGAACCTTGGAGTCATTTTTGACCAAGACATGTCCTTCAACGCACATATTAAACAAATATGTAAGACTGCTTTCTAGGGCTGTTCGATATAACGATATATATCGGATGACGATATAAAAACGTCTATCGTTTCAATTTAAGCTATTGTTTGTTTCGTGGTGTCGCAAAATAAACTGTTTACGGCAATATTTTTTCATGGTCTTGATGGTCACTGTAGTGGCTATATTAATTTCTTAAAGTTCTCACTTTTTCTTATATTTAATATAACCACACTACGGACGGACAAGCGCCTGTTTTTATGTGTTGTAGTTAGCAACAACGACGGTAACACCATGGCGTGTCCGCTTGTTTATGTTCCACATAAACCTTTCACAATAAAGCTCAAGATCCTGTTGAGACTTTTCAAAATAAACTGAATCACGTGAAAGAGCAGATTATTTACGGATGAGAATTAAAAAAGAGCCGCCAGGTGTCCTTCAACGCACATATTAAACAAATATGTAAGACTGCTTTCTTCCATTTGTGCAACATCTCTAAAGTTAGAAATATCCTGTCTCAGAGTGATGCTGAAAAACTAGTTCATGCATTTATTACTTCCAGGCTGGACGACTGTAATTCATTATTATCAGGATGTCCAAAAAACTCCCTGAAAAGCCTTCAGCTAATCCAAAATGCTGCAGCAAGAGTCCTGACAGGGACTAGAAGGAGAGAGCAGATTTCTCCTGTTTTGGCTTCCCTTCATTGGCTTCCTGTTAAATCCAGAATTGAATTCAAAATCCTGCTCCTCACATACAAGGTCTTAAATAATCAGGCCCCATCTTATCTTAACGACCTTGTAGTACCATATCACCCTATTAGAGCACTTCGCTCTCGCTCTGCAGGCCTACTTGTTGTTCCTAGAGTATTTAAAAGTAGAATGGGAGGCAGAGCCTTCAGTTTTCAGGCCCCTCTTCTGTGGAACCAGCTTCCAGTTTGGATTCAGGAGACAGACACTATCTCTACTTTCAAGATTAGGCTTCAAACTTTCCTTTTTGCTAAAGCATATAGTTAGGGCTGGACCAGGTGACCCTGAATCCTCCCTTAGTTATGCTGCAATAGACGTAGGCTGCCGGGGGATTCCCATGATGCATTGAGTTTTTCCTTTCCAGTCACCTTTCTCACTCACTATGTGTTAATAGACCTCTCTGCATTGAATCATATCTGTTATTAACCTCTGTCTCTCTTCCACAGCATGTCTTTATCCTGTCTTCCTTCTCTCACCCCAACCAATCACAGCAGATGGCCCCGCCCCTCCCTGAGCCTGGTTCTGCCGGAGGTTTCTTCCTGTTAAAAGGGAGTTTTTCCTTCCCACTGTCGCCAAAGTGCTTGCTCATAGGGGGTCATATGATTGTTGGGTTTTTCTCTGTATCTATGAAGCGCCTTGAGGCGACTTTTGTTGTGATTTGGCGCTATATAAATAAAATTGAATTGAATTGAATAGAATAAGAACCATAAACCAAACTTTCACTTATTAATACTTGGTTGCAAATCCTTTGCAGTCAATCACAGCCTGAAGTCTGGAACACATAGACATCACCAGATGCCGGGTTTCATCCCTGTTGATACTCTGCCAGCCTCTACTGCAACTGTCGTGAGTTCCTGCTTGTTCTTGGGGAATTTGTCTTCAGCAAGTGAAATGCATGTTCATTTGGATTCAGGCCAGGTGATTGACTTGGTCATTGCAAAACGGTCCACTTCTTTCCCTTTAAAAACTCTTTGGTTGCTTTTGCAGTATGCTTTGGGTCATTGTCCATCTGCACTGTGAAGCACCGTCCAATGAGTTCTGAAGCATTTGGCCGAATATAAGCAGATAATATTGCCCAAAACACTTCAGAATTCATCGTGCTGCTTTTGTCAGCAGTCACATCATCAATAAATGCAAGAGAACCAGTTCCACTGGCAGCCATACATGCCCACGCCATGACACTTCCACCACAATGCTTCACTGATGAGGTGGTATGCTCAGGATCATGAGCAGTTCCTTTCCTTCTCCATGCTCTTCTCTTCCCATCACTCTGGTACAAGTTAATCTTGGTCTCATCTGTCCATTGGATGTTGTTCCAGAACTGTGACGGCTTTTTTAGATGTCGTTTGGCAAACTCTAATCTGGCCTTCCTGTTTTTGGGGCTCACCAATGGTTTACATCTTGTGATGAACCCTCTGTATTCACACTGGTGGAGTCTTCTCTTGATTGTTGACACACATGCACCATCTCCTGGAGAGTGTTCTTGATCTGGCCAACTGTTGTGAAGGGTGTTTTCTTCACCAGGGGAAGGATTCTTCGTTCATCCACCACAGTTGTTTCCGGGTCTTTTGGTGTTGCTGAGCTCACCGGCGCGTTCCTTCTTTTTGAGAATGTTCCAAACAGTTGTTTTGGCCACGCCTGATGTTTTTGCTGTCTCTCTGATGGGTTTGCTTTGTTTCAGCCTAATGATGGCTTGCTTCACTGATAGTGACAGCTCTTTGGATCTTGGCAGATCAGGTTCCAAATGCAAATAGCACACTTGAAATGAACTCTGGACCTTTTATCTGCTCATTGTAATTGGGATAATGAGGGAATAACACACACCTGGCCATGGAACAGCTAAGAAGCCAATTGTCCCATTACTTTTGGTCCCTTAACAAGTGGGAGGCACATATGCAAACTGTTGTAATTCCTACACCGTTCACCTGATTTGGAAGTAAATACCTTCAAATAAAAGCTGACAGTCTCCAGTTAAAGCACATCTTGGTCGTTTCACTTGGAATCCATTGTGGTGGTGTATAGAGTCAAAAATGTTGTGTCAATGTCCCAATATTTATGGACCTGACTGTATGTGAATATGTATATTAGTGAAATATAAGTCCTCCACAAAGTCAGGGAAAGCCTTGTAACTTACTGTAAAACTAAATATGTTCCCTGAGACACAGAGGTACAGATCCCTGAGAGCCTTAGCCAGTCAGCTAGCAGCTGTGACCAGCACACCTGTGCAGGTAATAAAAGGACAGGTAATGTTTGTCGAGCTGTTGCACACACAGCACGCTCATTTCATCAGTTAGCTCCATAATGAGCTAATACTGTGTGCTACATACTACAGTGTACGCTGTACACCTGCTTACTGGTTTTTGTTGCATCACTCTGTGTCTCCCAGTTAATTTGTTTACAGCTCCGCACCGCCCAGGTGGCAGAAAATGTGCATGGTATTTGCAAACTGGTTCCCAGCTCGTAACCAGCGCACTCTGCTTTCAAGGGTGAGCATTGGTTAAAGGTCATCATGTGACTGATGCGAGCCAGATCCTTTTATTTAGCAAAATTGTGATTAATCATTAAACTTTACTGTTGAGGGGGGCGGCCACGACTCTACACACACACACACACACACACACACACACACACACACACATTAAAAAACAAAAAAGCCAGAAGAAAAGGGCGCTCGGGGCATCCAAGAGGAAAGGGCCTCAAGCCCTGCCCCCACACATGCCACTGACCATTTATGAGATTTTTTTTAGAGACCAAGCATTTATCATCTCTCTTTAAAAAATTACACAGCATCCAGTTTTGTAAAAATTAGCTGTAAGTTCATCTTTATTTTCAGGATTCAGCCCATCTCTGACAGAAGTGGAAGACAGCCGTGTGTACAACAACATCCAAGACCAAACCTCTGCACCTCTCAGTCACCATGTGGAGGCCGTGTGCCAGCCCATCACGTGGTCCAGCCCCCCCACAGCACGCAGCCCACTTCTCTGCCAGGTGAAGTGCTTCGAGAATGACCTCAGCGATGAAGAAAATTCAGCCAGCAGCAGAAAAATCGAGCCCTTCCACAGACCCACAAAATCTGAAGCCTTTACCTGCAGTGACGTGTCACAGAGTGATTCAGCAGGTGTATTTAGCAGCTCGGTGTTAGACGGTGAAGATGGTGGAGATTTGCAGAGTGGAGGCAGAGATATACCCACAGCACTCTGTGACAGTTCCACTCAAAGTGAGGATGGTTTTCCCAATAAGTCAGAGTCACCTGGTTGTGAGTTAACCTTCACGTTCATCCACCAGCCTTTAGATCACACAGCAGGGGTGTCGAGCAGCTCTGTGCTCACTGATATGACCACCAGCACTGAGGACTGTCCAAATCAAAGTCATGGACAGTTGGAGTCAAAGCAGTCCCCCAAGCTTGAAGCAGTGAACAGGGTCATGATGAGCACTGAAGCACCAAACCTACCCCAGCAGCAAACATCCCAAACGGATGAACCCACCCTGGCCTTGGCCCCATTCCAGCTCCCATCCCACAGCACAGGAACAAACCCCACGGTGGCTGCCGACATGATCCCCAGTCAGCTATATGAGAAGGAAGATGCCAGTGAGTTTGCAGGGATTTGTCCCATTAACACTGTGATCCTAAGAAGGAACGACGGGAATTCATTTGGGCTTGAACTGGAGATTATGTCATCACCACTGAAGCTGGTGATCGCTGGGGTGGAGCCTGGAGGTGCAGCAGAAAGGGTACGTGGGATTGCTTTCAACCCTACACCAGTGGGATGGGGGTGGGGGGTTCCCCCCAAAAAACAAAATAAATTCAACAACACAGTTTTTGGCAATAAACTGCAAAGCAAAAAAATGATGGCTGTAGCAAAGATGATACAAATTCAAATATATATGCAAAATTTTCTATGCACACTGAATATGAACAAGAATATTTGAATTTTCTGGTGATTCTTTAAAGGATCAAACGATTTAAGATATTAAAAATATTCCATGTAAAGGCTGAGCTTGTTTCTCTAACTGTGGTCCCAGGAGTCTGCGGGCAGGCTGCGTCCCGGAGATGAGATCGTCAAGATTGGAGATAAACTAGTTTGCTCCTCCAGCTACCAGGACATTTGTGAACTTATGCACAGCCTTCCTCTGACACTGGCCTTGGACATCAGGAGACCGATCTCAGGTAAGACGCTCACCGTGTGACTTTATTCTAAAGCTGAATAGATGAAAATGAGCAGCTCACCTGCTTCAAGAAATTACAGCCTTATGCTGTCGAGTCAGGGAGAAGATGCTGAAAGCACTGTGAAATAGGCACAGGGGACTCAGATGGGAAAGTTACTCCAGTCTGGATTTTCCCTCATTGTGGGGTCGCAGCAGGCCTTTTATTGATCGGAGGCAGTGTTGGGAAGGTTACTTTTATAATGTATTCCACTACAGATTACAGATTACATGCCCCAAAATGTATTTTGTAACGTATTCCATTAAGTTACTCAATGTGAGTAACGTATTCTGAATACTTTGGATTACTTAATATATTGTCATGCTTTTTACAACTACACGAATGTCGCTATCACATCCTGCACATTCTTGTTTGTTTTTCTTTACCATTTGGCTGTTAAGCCCAACTTAAGATAATATATTTAATGTAGAGGAGCAAAGACTTGGGTATGTTTATATAAGCGGTTTTGTCTTCTTAAAGATAATAAAAAAAGCACCGTCTTTCCTTAACAATATTTTTTTATTTATAAAGCTGGCAAGTGGAAGAGTATTAGACAAACATAAAATATGCCATTGAAGAGTATTTACTGTTATGGTCACCAACATCACTTAGTTAAAATCAAAAGTAGCCTTGCACAAGGAGAAAAAATATCAGCATTTTCAACGACTGTTTTCTATTAGGACAAAAAAAGGCAATGTATAAAATTATACTCAAAAATGAAAAATATATTATTTTGGCATTTACTGTCAATATTATTCTTCCAACAAAAATTTTAAATTACAAAAGATTTTTCAATACAACTCAGATATTCAAACTCAATGTAACAATGAGAAATTACATTTTAAACCTTACCCTAGATATAATTTTTAAAACAAGACAATATATGTTTTAATGCAACTCAGCAACATTACCTTATGGCCATTTAACAAAGGCATGCAACAAAGAACTGTCCGAGGTGTCAGTGCTGAACTGCTTGGTTCAAAACCTTAAATGGCCCCAAAAATCAAATAATTGGCGAACAATTGCAGTAAACGTATGAGGTGCTGCTTTTTGAATGCATGCCAAAAACAAATACTAAAGACTACAAAATACTGAGGTTGCAAGCCCTATCTGTGAACAATACCAGGATAGTTTCAGCAGACGACCTACATCTGTTCCGCCTAGTCTACAGTCCAGTAAAGGCGGTTGTAACGCAGCAAGAGCACCTGTTCAGAGTGATTGTCTGTCATGCGGTTACGGTGTCGGGTGAAGACGAGTCCTTCGTGGCTAAAGAGACGCTCGACCGGAGCAATTGACGGCAGAGTTGTATTGTGTTTTAAGAAGAGGGCTCTGATCACTGGATGTCCCATTAATAAGGTCAATGTCTTATCTGAATCTTGAAGATACCTCTGTACCTCATCCTCCACTGTAGAACAGGTCACCTGTGTACTCTGAAAACTGAAGAAGCTGTCGTCATCATCTTCTGGCTCATTTCCCACTGAGGCATGTCCAGTGGTGCTGGTGTCATTAGAAGGTTCTGTGTTGAGGAGACGAGCCTCTTGGACCATCGTTCTTCTCATGGATTCTCTCTCATCATCAGCAAGCCACCAGAGTCGAAATTTTGGGATGGTGGATGCTGCCATCCTTGCTTCATGGGAGGCTAATACAGCTGCAAATCAAGTGTCAATTGCTTTGATGATTGCTAAGAGGATGTGAGTTGAAGATTGCACTTTTGTCAACTTTTCAGATAACTTGGCTTTCAGACTGAGAAGGGTGGGAATCACATATCCGAAGTAGCAGTTCTTTCCCCCTGGAGCAGGTTGACTGAGTAGGCAAGTGGTTTCAGAGTGGCTGCATACTCTTTGAGAAACACTGTCTCTTGAGGATGCAGTTTTGCCACCTTCAGTTGTTCACAGATTTCATTGAGCTGACTTTCAGGTAAATTCATTAGATTCTCGATTGCATGGTACTCTGAGCTCCACCTAGTCACTGAAGGTACAACACATCTCATTTGGGCAATTTCTTCAATTACCTCAGAAGCACCTGATGAGTGATGAGCCTTATTCCAGATGGCTGCACATTTTGCCTTTGCACTCCTGTATAATTTTCTGGAAACACCGTGCTGTGAAGCAGCTTTATCAAGGTCAGTCGTGGCAATGAGATTTAGTGTGTGCGCAGCACATCGATGGTGTGGTGGCAAAAAGAAGTTCAGCTCCTTGTGTTCTTGCTCCTCCTCAAGTACTGTAGTGACATCATGAAATTGTACATCACCTGTGTCTTCCAGATCATCTTCTGTTTTTGAATCTCCATATTCATTGAAAGCTTTTACAGAATTGCTCCCATTGTCTGTGACTGTAGCACTAACCTTGCCTCGGATATGGAATTCAGCATGAACCTGACTTATTTTGGCGGCAATAACATCATAAATGTGATGGCCTCTTATCCTCTCACATGCCAGTGCAGCAGACCTGCGATCCAATGTGTCTGACTCGATCCAGTGACATGTGATGCCAATGAAACTTCTGTGATGCGCAGTCCGGATATCTGCTGTTGTGCACACATTTTGAGTATGTAGAAGAATTTCAGTTATTGCTTCGTTCATTTTTTGGAAAGGTTTTCTCAACACGAGTCATCAATGTTTTTCTGCAAACAGGACTCCTGCCCCCACTTAGTCCTTCAACCGTCTTACGGAATGAGGTGTTCTCAACAGTAGAAAAGGGCTGCACTTCATTGACTATGAAGTCAAATACCAAAGAATTTACTCTCCTTTGGGTGATGGCTGGAGTGCTAAGGATGGCTTGTTTGAGAGGAGGAGAGGCTGTGTGTTTGCCACTTTGTTCATCACCATGATCCGATGTGTTTGCTTTGGGTAAACTGTGTATAACCCTGGGATGCGTCCTGGGAGACCGACCAAAAGATAAAATATTACTGATGAAGAAATAGTTTTGTATTCGAGATCACTGCAAAAAGTGCAGCCTTACCTAATGTCCACTAAGGTTGGGCGATTAGACGAATATATCGACTATCAACAATAGGTTGAGCCTTTCGCCGATTGTGTTTACAAGAGGAATTTATTAATTTTTTTGCCCATGAGTAAGTATAATAATAATGTTGGTTGAAGGCAAGAGAAGCAGTCAATGGAAAATATAATAGTGATGTTTTAAGGGAATGAACAAATGCAGCGATTCATTTACTCAAACTCAGAATGAAAGAACAGCAGTAGTCTATGTTCAGGAAAAAACAAAACATTTAATTTAAATAAAGAAACCACAATGGTGGGTAGGGATACAAAGAAACTGTGTTCCAGTATTTATGTCTTAGACACTCGACCAAACAACAAATAAGTTAAAAACCAAAATGTCACTTCCAGCGACCATAAAAAAATATCAGAGGTAAAGTTACGTTTTTTTGTGCAATTTGGTGCATCTCAAATAAATAAATGAATAATCCAAAAAGTAGCTATGTTAATACAGAAACTCCAACAAGGAAAACTTTCTATTTATGTTCTAGATGCGCAAATCAGTCCGTGCATGATTACATTACTTCGCCCACTAACAAGTCACCTGCGCGAATATGTTGGTTATCATCATTTGTTTGACTGACAATTGTTGGTTGGACCTTAATGTCCACCTTACTGTTAATCATTTTGGGATTGCTTTCAGAACTGCACACGATAATTTGAAGCTAGCAGGTTGTTAATGCTATCCATCAAGTTTAACAGTCTATGAACTAACTTTAGCTAACGGCAGCTAACAATGTTAGCTAAAATCACAGCAATATTACATCGAAGCTACTGAAGTGGCACATAGCCTAGGTAGCTACCACAACTAAAATAAGATATTTGCAGTAGGCTAACTTTGGTTTTAAAAATAACTTACTTTCAGATGTTTTGTTAGGTTGGAGGTGGAGTCTTTGGCGAGGAGAGCATCTTCTTTGCTGGCAAACAGAGTTTGCCTTGCACTGTTAAATTTCGCCCATCCCTTTCTTCTTTGAATATGAAATGGTGTTGGAACTTCCAAGTCCGAAACGTGCACTGCTGACTCTGTTGCGCTGGCGCTGGCTCCGGGTCCATCGTGTGATTGACGCCACCAACAGGACGCTTTTTTTTTTTTTTACAGCCTCTTCTTGCGTGTTTTGTTTGGGTTTCCAGCCGCAATGCGCAGCGTGGAATGACCAGAATTACAGAGGACCGCCATGTAATCCATTTATAACAAAGTAACTGTATTCTAATTACCATCCTTTTAAACAGTAACTGTAACGGAATACAGTTACTCGTATTTTGTATTTTAAATACGTAACGGCGGTACATGTACTCTGTTACTCCCCAACACTGATCGGAGGGTTGGTGGTTCAATCCCTGCTGAATATATTGGACGGGATACTAAACCCAACTTGCTCTCTGATGCATCCATCGGAGTGTGAATGTCTCTGAATGTTAGATAGAAAGCAGTTAAATAGAAAAAGGTTTTGTGTGAATGGATGAAAGAGCCTAGTTGTGTAAAGCTTTGAGTGCTCAGAATAGAAAAGCTCCATTTAAAAACCGTATGTATGGACTGCCCAGCTGATTGGCCAATGTCAGACCAGAATAAAAACAAACATTGTCTACTCAGAGCTTTAGACTCTTCCTTCCACCCAACCCTTTCTACATTTCCTCAGTGCAGTAATAATATGTTTATAGCTGCTGTGGTCTGCGTCTCATCACACAGTTGTTGTCTTTGCATTGGAGAAGAAGCACTAACAATATACAGGCTGGATTCCTGATTAGACGCTCAGCTACACTAAGCAGCTTGTAAATGGAGCTGAACATGTCACTTCTGTCACGCTACACTGCTCGTTCACTTTCTGCAGCCTGCCCATCAGCTTACACTCAAACCTCCAGCTGCTGGGAGGAAAACTGTCTCCACTTAATGGTTACGACATGATTAAATCATATATTTGTGTGTCTTTGAATGTGCGCTTACACTGCTGTGTCGTGCTGTTTCTAAGCCACCAGGTAGTGTTACTCTTTAAGCTTTCACATAGACTGCCGTGTGTTTTCCTGTAATGCTGACCTCAGATGTAGGATCAGCATCCCTGCTCTCTCCTCCCCAAAGCAACCTGCACGCCTCTGACTCTCTGTTCACGGTGACTAACCTTTATATTTTACTTTTAATGACCAATATTAGATTTGCCCTGTAGCTTCACACTAGGTGTAGTGTAACATTAATCTTTATGTAACACAGAGATTGCTGTGGGGCACTAAAACGGGGAGTCTTTCCACATGTCTGTTTTTAAAGCCATCATGTCTCTCTGAGTAAACATGTCATCATCATAGGTCAACATTACTGATAAGCAGGCGAAGGATAAAGGAGGAAAAGTCACTTCCTCTGATGATAACCTGTCCATATACGCTGCTCCTGACAGTTTCAGTTCTGTAACTGGTAAACAGAGACTTCTTCACATCTTTGCATGTTAGACACTAAAGTGCAAACATGTGTAATACAAGAGAGAGCAGTCGATCAT
Source organism: Perissodus microlepis (assembly GCF_051167445.1). NCBI lineage: Eukaryota > Metazoa > Chordata > Actinopteri > Cichliformes > Cichlidae > Perissodus > Perissodus microlepis. The sequence goes on along the minus strand of NC_140472.1, from coordinate 323,779 downwards.
GTGACTTCCTGGATCAGCCACAGCAATGTCTCCAGCTAAGTCCTGCAGTTTACCAGCTGAGTATACATCTGTGTAGCTTTAGTCTTTCCTTATGAGATTGTAGATTATAATATAATGCAACCCTTTTGATGCATATCACTGTATAGTATGTAATAGTATTGTACAGTGTGGCTGTATGCATTCCCTCTGTATGTTAGGAGTCAGCAGTTCACAGCAATGACTGTATCAAATATAACACAGTTGATACAGTCATTGGTTCAAATCAGAGAGAAATCCATTCGGGTTCATTTCACGCCGCTAACATGAGAAAAGGTCTTTAATCACTTCACCTTCATGACGGCGCCTCACCTCTCACTCAACAGGCTGAATTACATAGATACATGTTATATAGTGGTGCAACGGATCACGGTTGATCCGTAATCCGAACCGATCCCACTCCACAGTTCGGCACGCACGTGGTCCGAAGATTCGAAAAAGATGATGAACGTGCTTGAGCCACGCTATGATATCCTGTTGCGCGTCCACTTTAGTGGCAAGATCGTTCCAAGCATGTATGAGCAGGAGGAGTTTAAAGTTATGGCTGAACTGTCCCAGGCATCTACTACAAATGGGTGGAGCTCCAGGGCAACGGAAAGCTACGTGACCGTGACCGCTCGTTATATCACAGCGGAGTGCGATGTAATGAGCGGTGTGTATTATTGTAGGGTCTACCTTACAATATAAAGCACCTTGAGGCGACTGTTATTGTGATTTGGCGCTTTATAAATAAAACTGAATTGAATTGAGTGGTCGATACAAAGCCCTGTACTGCACTATATTGTACCATAATTTTTTTTAATAACTGCGTGGAATGAGTCTTGAGTTGAATGTTTTTAACAGGCAAAAAATACTTCAATAAGTAAATGTTAAATTTTTGTCTTTTTTCTTTTTTTGCTGATCCGAAAATTGATCCGATCCGAACTGTGAGATTTTTGATCCGTTGCACCACTAATATGTACACATATATAATTAAACTTACACATCAAATTATATCATATAAATTACAATTCATTGGTTTCATATTTAAAAAAATATGTAATGTAAATTATTCATTGTTACCAACCTCCTCTCATTCGATCCTGATTGAACGTCTTTTCATGTCTTGTGCCAGCTGTAGATCGACTGCTCAGCCTGGGAGGGACTGTGTGGTCACAGAGCAGTGATGGATCCACAGTGGATCCAGCCAAATCTGTTCAGGGGGGGACTGATCAAGTAATAAGAACACATTTAGGAAAAGCCACAATCCAACCAGACTGTAACTTGCCCATCGTCAATGTAGACGACGTGTTATCAGATGTGAGCCACGACACCAGTGAGGAAATATCATGTGATGAGCCTGAAACCTGCTGTCCAGGCCAACATGGTGCAGCCCTGTGTGAGAAGCCTCCTTTGGAAGCCAGAGATGAAAAGGGTGCCGCCTTTCTGATGAATAAATGTGTGAACCAACAGAAAGAAGGCAGCTCTGCAGTTTTCAGCGGATCAGGTCCAGAAAAATCAAATCCTAGTTGTAAACACATGGATCCCACTGCAGATGTCAGTGGTTCAAACAGTGACTGCAGTGCAGTGGTAAAGAACATGGCAGATGGTATGGGTGGTGTCTCTTCTACACGGTCACCATGCCAGTTTCTTAACAGTACAGTACCTGTTTCTGCTACAGAGCCACACTTTGACAGAGTTAAAGCGTGTGCAGCATCCAGACACACGAGCGTTTACAGAAACCATGCTCCACCAGCAGCCCACTCTGTCACTGAAAATCTGCATGCAGACGTCTCCCAAAGATCAGATTTACTGAGGTGTGACGACACACAAACATATTCAGTGGAATCCAACCCCTCAGGCTCCAGGCTGTCCAAAATGTCAGCGTCAGTGAGCAACAATCAGAAAGTCGTGCAGTGTAAAGATACGTTAAAGCCTGATGCTCGCTCCTTACCTAAGACAAGCTCAAAGCTGAAACACCTCGGTTACTCCGACAGTCCTGTGTGGAGGAGTAACTTCAGACTTCAGGTTGAAAGTGGTCCTTCCACACTTAAAGGTTTGAGTATTAAAAAGAAGAACAGCCCAGAGGAGCCTCTTCAAAAACTGTTGGGGGGTGCAAGTCCAGTCCCTGCAGATACAAAGGCTTCCTTCAGACAGCCAACAAATCCACCAGCTGTGGTAACCATTGGGATTTTGAAGCCCACTAACCAGCCTGATGTCAGGAGTTGCCTAGCTGTGGCCGGAGCAGGTGACACAAAGCAAATAATGACTGAGCATGGAAATTCAGATGGAGCTTTGCAAACTGTGCAGCTGCCCAAAAAAGATACGCACGTAGGTTACGAAGCAAAAGCTGAATCACATGGACCTGCCACTCAGAGGACATTCATGGAAGTGCGACTGTCTTCCTCATCAGCAGCAGCAGCAGCAGCTATGTCACATAGAGACAAAAAGGTTTCAAAAGAAAATAAACACAGAAATGATACAGATGCACGATTAGCAGCAATGCATTCATCCACTGTCACCGCAGAAGAAAGAACAGCTGCTTCGGTCACCAACACAGCATTTCATTCACTGTCAGCTACAGCAGCTCATTCAACAAGTAAAGGTTTCAAACCTGTGACAGTTATGGAGACAGAAGAGACAGCGAAGTCCAGCACATCCAGACTGTCCACACAGACCCTGTCCACACAGACCCTGTCCACACACACTGCCTCGTCTGCAGATTACAGTCCTTTCTCTGTCCGACATAAAATCAAATCCTTTGAGAATCTGGCTAATGTTGACAAGCCCCTGGTGAAAAGCAGTGATCCTCAGCCGTATGCGCTGGCATATAGAGCCCCGCTGAACCAAAGGATTGCAGGTTATATGGAACTGGTTAATGCTGTTGACTTCCGGACACGGCAAAGGAGTTTTAGCTCTTATGTGGAAAATCTGCTTCCAGCCACATCCTGCTCTCTTCGTCTTCGTAAGTCTTCTGAGAATGAAGTTCACAAAGCTCCAGATGGGGCTGCACCACAGACTCCTCCAGTGCTGCGCAAGAAACATGGCAGACTTCTCTACGGTAGGTTACGGCAGCTCAGGGCTCTCAGCATGCCTGAGCTGGAAAAACTGTGCAAAGAGGACGCTGCAGGAGGGCGCAGCACTGCAGATAAAACGGACTCTGACACCCAGTCCACTACAGCCCCAGTGACTGACAGCTTTCCAACCTGTGCAACTCCAATGAAAGCAGATTTGAACAGGGTTAACCACAGTGAGGCTGAAGTCACTGAAGAGACTGCCCAGAGGACCCGAGAGACCCATGGCCGGCAGCTCGGCTGGTCCATCAGGTGAGACTTTAAACCAGTCATTGTAAATCACAGCAGCTGCTTTGCTCAAAACATAACTGTGAAATGTGGGTGAAAAAAACACATTAAATGTCCTGATTCGATGACTTTTTCTCTGCAGTTTAGATGAGCTGTCGGCTTCACCTGTGAGTCAGTGTAAACTGCAAACACTGCTGTCCTCACTAACAGCGAAAGCTTACATATCAACCCTGCTTCAGCAAACCGAGGTAATGTCTCACTGCAGATACAGAGTCCAGCTGAGTTTGGGTTTTCTTTATTTGTCTCTCTCTCTGTGTTTTGCAGACTAACAGAAATACTCGTCTTGTTGTCCTGAGTAAAGGAGAAGGTTCAGGACTTGGTTTCAGTATTGCTGGAGGAGTTGACCTCGAGCAAAAGGACATAACTGTAAGTATAAGATGTTGAAGGCTCACATTGTACATCCTTCAGATTTAAACAATAATATACGGTGACTGTTGCAACAATTTAAAGTACATTTTCTTGCACATTCATTTACTTGCCTTGGATGCCTCACTAAGATATGAAGATTCAGTTAGTCCAGAAAATCTCAAGAAAAGTTTCTTCAAGAGCAAAATGCACCAAACAGCGTGACAAAGCCCACTCTGCTGAGGGAAAGTTCATTAGAGTCACCAGCTACAGAGGTCAAAGGTTACCAGCAGCTCAGATTACAAAACACAACAAGCCTTTCAAAAGTTCAAGCACCAAAGGTTTGAGGATTTACAGGAAGTTTGAGGACTGACAGGATCTTTGAGGACTTACAGGATGTTTGAGGAGGGTTAGGGGTTAGGTTTGAGGACTTAGGTTTGAGGACTTACAGGATCTTTAAGGACTTACAGGATGTTTGAGGACTTACAGGACCTTTGAGGACTTACAGGATCTTTGCGGACTTACAGGATCTTTAAGGACTTACAGGATGTTTGAGGAGTTACAGGACCTTTGAGGACTTACAGGATCTTTGAGGACTTACAGGATGTTTGAGGACTTACAGGATCTTTGAGGACTTATAGGACCTTTGAGGACTTACAGGACCTTTGAGGACTTACAGGACCTTTGAGGACTTACAGGACCTTTGAGGACTTACAGGATCTTTGAGGACTTACAGGACCTTTGAGGACTTACAAGACGTTTGAGGACTTACAGGTTTTAGGTTTGAGGACTTACAGGATCTTTGAGGACTTACAGGACCTTTGAGGACTTACAGGATCTTTAAGGACTTACAGGATGTTTGAGGAGTTACAGGACCTTTGAGGACTTACAGGATCTTTGAGGACTTACAGGATCTTTGAGGACTTACAGGACCTTTGAGGATTTACAGGACGTTTGAGGACTTACAGGACCTTTGAGGACTTACAGGACCTTTGAGGACTTACAGGACCTTTGAGGACTTACAGGATCTTTGAGGACTTACAGGACGTTTGAGGACTTACAGGATCTTTGAGGACTTACAGGACCTTTGAGGACTTACAGGATCTTTGAGGACTTACAAGACCTTTGAGGACTTACAGGATCTTTGAGGACTTACAGGATGTTTTGCTAACATTTTGGTGCCACAGCACAGCTTCAGGTCCAGTGGAGTCTTGATGGCTCAGCCCTGTTTTGGCAGCAAAGGGGGACTGACACAATATTAGGCAGGTGGTCATAATGTTGTGTTTGATCAGTGCACTTAATTAGTTCATGGCAGATGCAGAAAGGACTGGTTAACCTGAGAGCAACAGTGATCGACTGAAGTCAGTCACATATTGCTCAGTGAGTAACTGTCACTGTTGCACCAACTCACCGTGACCTCTCACAGTTTTGTAAAGGCCATGATCCTCCAATAATTCAGGAGACCCATCTGCTTAATGAACACATAATAAATGTATTTAATACATGACTGAATGATATGTATTATTAATATGTTTTTGTCCTCAGGTTCATCGGGTCTTCACGAAAGGTGCAGCTGGTCTTGAAGGTACAATCCAAAGAGATGACAGCATTTTATCCATAAATGGCACCAGTCTGGAGGGTAAAACACACGCAGAGGCTAGATCCTGTCTTCATCAAGCCAAGCAGTCCAACCAGGTCTTAGTGGTCATTCACAGAGACAAAGACAGTGTGCAGTGTATCTCTGACAGACAAGCCTCGGCTACCCAGAAGTCTTTGGAGCGTAGCGGAGGTAGGTTTCCATCTCCAGTGGGTACACAGAGCTTCCTGTAATATTCTCATTGGCTGTAACGTCTGTTTTAAATCACTCTGATGCTGACTGACTTAGAGTACTTCTTTCGTCAGAGCATTTAACCCTTTTAAATACAAACATTAACCTTGCAAAAGCTCTGCCCGTGGTGTGGTTTCTGCAATCAGCTGAAGTCCAGCGGTCAGCAGCAGCATCCTCTCTTAGGTTTATATCTAACTTCTGTCCTTCTTGGTGTGGGATGTCTTTCAGCTGTGGATGTCAGTCCAGATGGTGCTGTAACAGTGGCGCTTCATAATACTTCTGTTGGACTGGGCTTCAGTCTGGAGGGGGGCAGGTCTTTGAGCCACGGAGACAGGCCTCTCACTGTCAAACGCATCTTTAAAGGTGACTTTTTCTTCTCAGACAAAATGCACATAAAACTGTGACGTCACAGTGTGTGTGCATCTGTTAACAATGAGCACGAGGTTTCCATGTAACGTAAACTGTGTCTTTGTAACTGCTGGTGTCACAGACGATAATGTTAACATGAATACTGATTCTTGTTTGTTAAAGATTTGATCACATAAACCTTCGGGCTCAAACATAAACATAATGCTGCATAGATAACTAGCTTAGCAAACAAATTCAGCCTGGTGTGAATCACAGGGAACATGACTAAAGTCGTTCCACCTCCTGTGTTTCAGTGTACACTCCTTCCTGGTTTCATTCATGCTTTCTTAAAAAAATCCCAAAACGGTCATTCTCTTATTTTGTAGGTGCATTTGTAATGAACAGCAGGGATCAGGGGATAGGACACACTCACTGCAATTCTTGGGACTTTAATCATGAAGCTGCAGCAGCAGTTCTGTTTGCATTTGCACAAACTTAACGTATATTTTTCCGGGTCTTTAGCCACAGACACAGATACTTTCATCAGTGGGACACAGAGTGGACGCTACCTTTGTGTTCGTTCATTCAGTAAAAGTTAGTGATTGAAGCCGACTTCAGTGCAGTGTTTGAGCATCAGAAGAGAAAGTAAACACAGCCATCACAGTGAGATCAGTTTATTTTCTTTACCCCTAATTTCTTTAAGAGCTTTAATAGTTGTAGTGCTACTGGGAGAAACACAAAATCTAAGCTGTTTACACTGTGTCTGCCTTAAATCAAACAACGTGACTGTTATAACAGCATTGACATTTCTGTTTGGATGGAAACTTGTTTCCCCCACAGCATTTTCCTCTTGTGGTCAAAATTTGTTGCATAACTTAAAATTTGTGGCACTTGGGTTAGCACGGTTACCTCACAGTAGGAAGGTCCTGAATTCAGCTGTCTGTGTGCACGTTCTCCCCGTGTTTGCCCGGGTTCTCTCCGGCTTCATCCCACAGTCCACAGACATGCAGTCAGTCGGGTTGGGTTAACTGGTGATTCTAGATTGTCCACAGGTGTAAATGTTAGTGTGAATGGTTGTCTGTCTCTCTGTGACAGACTGGTCACCTGTCCAGGGTGTACTCTGCCTCTCGCCCTATGATAGCTGGGATAGGCTCCACCCCCCTGCGACCCTGATAAGGATAAACAGAAGAGGATGAATAGATGGAACGCTGGAAAGTTCAACAAAATCAAACTTTACATTTGTTGAACTTTGACCTCAGTGACCATGACAGCTGCATGCGCGTTTTCTTGGCACGGCCACACTGAAAGTAACGATTGCAGTGTATCCTGTGTGAAAGTACCTTTATTATTTATTTAAACACAAATCTTTGACTTAATTCAAATAATGGGAGTCTGTGAGATATGCATATATTAGATGAGCTGTTAGCCTTTATAGTGAATGTGTTGGATCCTGGAGAAATCAGAGGCTTAAATCTGACAGACACTGACAGGGACGGTTGGTTATAGCCAGGTGAATGGCCATCTGTCAAATCATAGCTATAATTTGAATATATCTTCAGCGTGTAGATCATAAGTAGACCAGAGTAAAATAAGGAGCTTTATCTGAGTCTGAATTGCTGTTCATGTCTAACACAGGAGGAGCTGCAGAGCTTTCCGGGCTTATCGAGGTTGGCGATGAAGTCCTGTCTATCAATGGCTGTTCTCTGGAGGGACTCATGCACCATGATGCCTGGAAAATGATCAAAGCCACTAATGAAGGGCCTAACCAGCTCCTCATACGCAAGCAGAGCAATGTGATGGTAAAAAACAAGGAAACGGAGTCCTGACAGGCTCTACTGTTCAAGCGGATACGTTTAAAAAAAGCAGTTATACATTTTGATTGTTGGACTTTTTGGTTAGCCTTTTTAAAATATCTTTGTATTTAATAATTGGCTGGACACTATTGTGGTGCATAATATGTAATTATGATTTTTCAAATGAATAGTTCAGTTTATTTATAATAAATTAACTTTTGAACACTCAGAAATAATACATTTGTAAGGCATTCCTTTTTTAAAATAAAGTTGATATGTTGACAGAAAATTTGCAGGTGACTGTGGCTCTAGCATTCCAGCTTATACATCCACACTATATGCCTCTGTACCTACTCACCTAAGTAGTGATGGTAAATTTGATTCTTTTTACTGAATCGAGTTTTAATGAGTCACTCACCAAAGTGAATCGGGTTTTTTGAGTCATTTGAGTCACTGAGTCAGTTGACCAGAGAGTGCAACAAATGTACATTTTCACTCAAACTTAATTTGTTTCTCTTTTCATGTAAATCCTACTGCTAAGATGAATGATTCTAAAAGAAAACAACTGTTTTATAGAGCAAAAAAGAGCAAAAACATTTCTAAAATTAAGCAATTTCCTATCAAAATAGCTTAATAAACATTTATTTTGTTCATTTTTATTTTATTAGTATTTTCCTTAAATGTGTCAAATACATATTTTCTCATGTCAAAGGAGCTTGCAAAGAAAAGCGTCTGGACTTCTTTAAGTTGCTTGAAGACGTTTCACCTCTCATCCGAGAAGCTTCTTCAGTTCTAAGGTCAAATGGTGGAGAGTCCTAGATTTAAACCCAGTGGGAGTATCCCCCCACAGAGGGACAAAAGGACCCCCTGATGATCCTCTAATCGCCTGAGCCAAGGTGTGAAACTGGGTGTGGGTCCCAATCAGCCAGGGTTTCGGGGGAGCTCATTGTGAAACCTGGCCCCACCGTATCATGTGATTTCCTGAGGTCAGATGGCCCAGGATGTGAGTGGGCGTTAAGGCGTCTGGGAAGGATCTCAAAACTGGATTATAGATGGCAGAGAGTTGGTGTCGTAAACCCCGCCTCTGTTCAAAGATGGTCGCTCACAGTGGACATAGATGCTTCTTTCACTCCTCTTTCAAACCATCTGTCCTCTCTGTCCAAAATGTGAACATTGGCATCCTCAAAAGAGTGACCTTTGACCTTTAGATGCAGATGGACAGCTGAGTCTTGTCCTGTGGAGGTGGCTCTTCTATGTTGTGCCATGCGCTTGTGAAGTGGCTGTTTGGTCTCTCCGATGTAGAGGTCTGGGCATTCCTCGCTGCACTGTACAGCAAACACCACATTGTTAAGTCTGTGTTTTGGAGTTTTGTCTTTCGGGTGAACCAGTTTGTGTCTGAGCGTGTTGCTGGGTCTGAAATGCACCGGGATGTCGTGCTTGGAGAAAACTCTCCTGAGTTTCTCTGATACACCGGCTACATAGGGGATGACAATGTTGTTGCGTCCTTCTTATCCTCCCTCGCTGGTGTCTGATCTTCTTTTCTGTGCCTCTTTGCTGACTTTATAAATGCCCAATTAGGATAGCCACATGTTTTGAGTGCTTCCTTTACATGTGTGTGTTCCTTCTTTTTCCCTTCAGGCTTAGAGGGAACATGTTCTGCCCGGTGGTGTAGGGTCCTGATTACTCCAAGTTTGTGTTCCAGAGGGTGATGGGAGTCAGAGAGGAGGTACTGGTCCGTGTGTGTGGGCTTCCGGTAAACTTCGATGCTGAGGTTGCCGTTCTCTTCAATGTGCACAGCGCAGTCCAGGAAAGGCAAACAGTCGTCCTTTGTGTCTTCCCTGGTGAACTTGATGTTTTTATCCACAGCGTTGATGTGCGCAGTGAAGGATTCCACTTCTTGTGTCTTGA